>NW_022060288.1:181503-293330 GCF_007364275.1 Archocentrus centrarchus
GAGGAGCCACGGTATCCAAAGATGTACGCAGTGAGGATGTAAAACTATTGATGAGATAATCTACGTCACTGGGAGCAGGGTTTAGGTAGCTGCTCTGTACTGTGTTGGCACTGAAGAGCAAAATAATGAAGGAATTAGATCCTTAAACTTAGTTACAGCACTTTCAGAAAGACTTCTACTGTAATAAAACTTATTCCCCACTGCTGTGTAATCCATTAAAGTAAATCTAAATGTTACTTAGAAATGATCAGACAGGAGGGGACTTACAGGGAATACTGTTAAGTCCTTCAGTTCTCTACGCCATTATGTCAGGACAAGATCCAGAGTATGATTAAAGTGGTGGGTGGGCTCCTTTACATTCTAAGAAGGCAATTGAATCTAACAATAGATAAATGCAGTGTTTTTCAGCATCTACATGGATGTAAAATCCATCCATCCATTTGTTTCCGCTTATCCTGTTCAGGGTCGCGGGGGGGGGGGGGCTGGAAGCCTATCCCAGCTGTCATAGGGTGAGATTTCAGGGTACACCCTTGAACTGGTCGCCAGCCTTGTCACAGGGCTAACCAGAGAGACAGACAACCTTTCACACTCACATTTACACCTATGGGCAATTTAGAGTAGCCAATTAACCTTAACCCCAGTAAGTGCATGTCTTTGGAATGTGGGAGGAAACCAGAGTACCCGGAGGAAACCCACGCAAGCACAGGGAGAACATGCAAACTCCACACAGAGAGAGGCCTGGGAACCCAGGCTTTCCAGATGGTATTCTAACTGTGAGGCAGCAGTGCGAACCGTGCTGCCTGCCTGTTTAAAATCACCCACTATGATTATTTTATCTGAGCTGAGCACTAAATCAGATAAAATGTCTGAGAAATCAGACAGAATCTCTGAGTATATATACGAATACGAATGTCTTTATTGGTCCCACAATGGGGAAATTACAGTTAACAGAACACCCATCCAAGAAATACAAACACAGAGACAAACACAAACAGGGGAGACAGGTGTCTGAGGTCATGCAGCCATTTTACCGGCACTACCTTTAGCAGGAAAACAGGAAGAGATACACTGGGATAGGTAGGTTCAAAAAAATCATCTTGTACTGTGTTCATTATGAACACCTTACAAGGTTCCAAAAAACACCTCAACAAAGCAGTAGCACATTTAAAGCCTGGAGAGCACTAGGGTGGGTAGGGCAGAGATGAGCAGGATACCGTGATGGCCAGCCAGCTTCCAGACCAGTAGTTCATGATAATGTTTATGATAAGATGGTACAGTCAGCCTTGGTTGCCAGGATACCAGTTCATACAGGTCACAACACGGGGCGGGGGTGAAGAGCATCTGTTTACAAAACATCTCCAGGAGACAATTTAGATAGACAGCCATCCAAGGCCGTCTGGGAGCCAAATCCCAAATACTGCAATTGTTTTGGTTCAGGCCGTCATAACTATTTGCTAACAGACCTTACAGTTTTCTGGTTACCTCTCAGAAATCCAATCATCCAAATTTGGTTCTACTCCGCCACGCAGAAACAGACACTCCAACACTCCTCCAGATGTAATCCACTTCGATTCAGCTCTACTGAGGCTGATTGAGATCGTACTGTTTCTGCATCCCTCATAGGCAGCTTTACTAGTGCCAGAACAGCTGCCCAGAAACCAGGTACAAGAAAGCCTATGATTCAATGCTGCGCACATGGATCCTGGAATGCCTAGAACTGTATAAGATCAACAGGATCCTAGGAGCCTTCATCAAGAACTCAATGGGTATGTGGAGAACAACACTAGAGGCCAACTTCAAGCCCATTGCACAAGTCAACATCAAGTGCGGGATTTACCAATTTGTGTTTGGTTGCGAAACATCCCAGCTCTTTTAAGCCTAATCTTAAAAATAGAGGGTGTCTTTCTCCCGAATCCAAACTGGGAGCTGGTTACGCAAAAGAGGGGCCTGAAAGCTGAAGGCTTTGCCTCCTATTCTATTCTTAAGTTTCCTAGGAACCACAAGTAAGCCAGCAGTCTGAGAGGGAAGTGCTCTCTTGGGGTGATATGGAACTATGATCAGAGCTGTGTGTGTGTGTGTGTGTTTGGGGGCGGGGGGGGGGGGGGGGGGGCAGTGGAGAGGGCAAATGAAATGAACAACTTTTTTAATCGGTTCGGTCAACCCGTGTTCACCCCACACTTCCCCTCACTGCAGCCATCTCTCCTCCTTCCCTCAAAACACCTCCCTCTAGACAACACAGCACCCCTGTCCCCCCCCCCCCCCCCCCCCCCCCCCCCCCCGCCCCCACTACAACACAGGTGCCTCTAAGCATTACTGTGGAATAGGTCAGGGGTCAGCTGAGGAAGCTTCACCCCAGGAAAGCAGCGGGCCCAGACGATGTGTGCCCCAACTGCTAAAGATCTGCGCTGCTGAACTGGGTGAACCACTTTAATACATTGTCAACCTCAGTCTGCAACTGGGGAGAGTGCCCACCCTCTGGAAGACATCCTGCATCGTTCCAGTCCCGAAGAAGGACCAGCCTAGCGAGCTGAATGACTTTCGACCGGTGGCACTCACTTCACATCTAATGAGGACATTGGAGCAGCTCTTTCTCAGCCTCCTCAAACCTCAGGTGCAACATGCCCAGGCCAGGCTGGGGCCCTGGTAACCCTATCCTCTGCCTTAGGATACACTACCAGGAGGCCAAAGGCCCCTGAAGCATAGCCCCTGGGATCACTGGGAGTCACATACCCCTCCACCACAGTAAGGTGGAGGTTCATGCAGGGGCTGTTTTCATGTAAACTTGGAAATAGAAAGTTTGAGTATTTAGAACCATGCTAAAGTATCACTCAGTTCTGACATTTAAATTAAAGAAATTTTTCAGATCCTCGACCGGAACCCATTGTTCAACTGTTAGTATATGTGTGCCACAGTCAGCTGTGTGGCAGGCAGGAGATAGACCCGAGATGCAGGACTCGGAAACAGAATGACTTCCATTTTATTGCCACCAAACAGGATTTACTGAGCTGGATGGAGCCCGCAGCACAAACTAGGAAACTTACTCAAACTAGGATGCAGAAAGATGGAAGAGCACACAGCAAGAAGGGAGCCAGCACTATGTTAGCATTAAACATGGCATGAGAAATTAGGTTATTTTGAGCAAGAACAGGCTTTCTCTGAATCACGTGATGAATTCCCTTTCAACAGGAAGGAACGTCCACCAGAACCAGGATCAGGGAAGGGCAGCTTTCTGCCATGACTGGTTGGAGAGTGAGGGGAGCGAGAAGAGAAAAAAAAGGAAGAGCACAAAGAGACAGGAAAAACACACACACAAACCAGCAGGAGCCCCATCATAGTCTGAACCACTAGTGAGAAGTCATTCTGTGTTCTGCTTCTTATTCTATTCCTCACCAAAATCACACAATATTTCCTGTCACAGAGGAAATGTGTGAAGTCAGAAAGGTTGTAAAAAGCAGGAGTACAGGCTTCATGTGTTTGGTATGTGACTGGTGGTCAACCCATATCATTGGATGTCTTCCTGCTTAAGGGAATGTGACATCACGAGCTACTCCCTGGAATTAACCCAAACAAACATCTTGAAGTCAGCAAGGGGATATATAATGAACCTTGTTATTTTAAAGCTTAGCAATTTCACTTTAACTTTTGAAAGCCAGGGAATGTTCTGTGCAGCAAAAAACAAATAAGAAACAAATTAGGAAAAAAAACATGTCAGACAACAATGAGGAAGTCATTAAAGACCTATACGTGCCTGTTAGCTGTTACACAGGTTTTCCAACACGACCATGAAAGGCATTTATGAAAGGTAGTTATTTTATCTCCTGAAAAATAGGCACAGTACCCACATAGCGTGACACAGAAAGACAAGTGAATGCAGTTGATAGATGGATGCTGATTTGTTTACTGGCTAAACTTGTTGTAAGTAAGTAAGTAAATGGTAGCTTTAGAGCAACCTTATTTTAAAGCTGCTACAACCCTCCATCCATCCGTCCATTTTCTGGGGTGGTGGTGGTGGTTTTTTGGCGGGGGGTCGGAGGGGTTACGCTAGAGCCTATCCAAACTCAAAAACAGAATTCTCTGGATTTATTTAATTTGATGGCAACAATTTCCATGAAATTCATTTATGTTACATGTGATTTAATAATGTTATTAATATGAAATGAAAATATTTGACTTATGTGCAACCAACTTGACTGGTTTTGGTAATTCCAGCTATATCCAGTCAACTTGGATTTATTTGAAAAGTCATTATTCAGCTCACTAAAAAGGCCAGCAAATTCCACAAAATGCAGTTCCTTCTGCTTTATGTAACTGTGCTAATTAATACCAATATAAAGATATCTCATTACTTAACTCACTCAGCTATATTTAGTCAGAAACTGAACTATACTTGTAGTTTCAAATTAACAAATTTAAATGACAACCACTAGATTTCTTTTGGGGGGGGGGGGGGGCGCACTAAATCAAGTTACGTCAGAAATGTGCACACGGTGCAGTTAAAATTTTTTACTGTTTCTGAAAAGTAAATACACTGAAAATGTGACCGAGTTCATGCCCTTTGTACCACCAAAGACTGTTTTATTTTGCAGTCAGATTTGTGTTTGGTAGCAAAACAGCCCAGCTCTCCCTTTTTTACCTGTTGGCTTATTTTCAGCTTACTGATTCTTGCCCAGTCAATTTGGGCTTTTTTACACCCAAATTAAAATCCCTAGGACATCTCAGGCATTCTCCTCTTAGATAGGAAATCAATTAGTCCGTCCTCGTGTGGAGTTTCTCAGCATTCTAAGCATCCTCAATAATTACGTGCAGCACAACTTTGTTCGTGCCTCATTTGTTAAACATCAGCTGTCTCCCCTGGTTGGGCATCTGATTCTAAGTTCAATTCAATTCAATTTTATTTATATACTGACAAATCACAACAAACAGTCACCTCAAGGCACTTTGTATTGTGGGTAAAGACCCTACAATAATACAGAGAAAACCCAACAGTCAAAACGACCCCCTACGAGCAGCACTTGGCGACAGTGGGAAGGAAAAACTCCCTTTTAACAGGAAGAAACCTCCAGCAGAACCAGGCTCAGGGAGGAGCAGTCATCTGCCGCAACTGGTTGGGCTGAGGGGAGAGGGAAAAAAAACATGCTGTGGAAGAGAGCCAGAAATTAATAACAATTAATGATTAAATGCAGAGTGGAGTATAAACAAAGTAAATAAGGTGAATGAAAAGAAACAGTGCAATATGGGAACCCCCCCAGCAGCCCAGGCCTATAGCAGCATAACTAAGGGATGGTTCAGGGTCACCTGATCCAGCCCTAACTATAGGCTTGATAAAAAAGGAAAATTTTAAGCCTAATCTTAAAAATAGAGAGGGTGTCTGTCTCCTGAATCCAAGCTGGGAGCTGGTTCCACAGAAGAGGGGCCTGAAAGCTGAAGGCTCTGCCTCCCATTCTACTCTTAAGTATCCTAGGAACCACAAGTAAGCCAGCAGTCTGAGAGCAAAGTGCTCTGTTGGGGTGATATGGGACTATAAGGTCTTTAAGATAAGATGGGGCCTGATTATTTTAAGTTCTAAGGTTTTGAAGTTGTATTCTAGATTTAACAGGGAGCCAATGAAGAGGAGCCAATATGGGAGAAATATGCTCTCTCTTTCTAGTCCCTGTCAGTACTCTAGCTGCAGCATTTTGGATCAGCTGAAGGCTTTTCAGGGAGCTTTCAGGACAGCCTGATAATAATGAATTACAACAGTCCAGCCTAGAAGTAATAAATACATTTCACTGTGCATTGTACTGTGTATAACTGTGCATGTGACAAATAAACACTATCTTAATCTTAATCTTAATCTTACATGAATTAGCTTTTCAGCATCACTGAGAAAGTATTTTTTCAAATTTTAGAAATATTGCGCAAATGCAAAAAAGCGGTCCTACATATTTGTTTAATATCGGCATTGAAGGACATATCCTGGTCAAAAATGACTCCAAGATTTCTCACAGTGTTTCTGGAGGCCAAAGTAATGCCATACAGAGTAAGTATCTGGTTTGACGCCATGTTTCTAAGATTTGTGGGGCCAAGAGGAGGTATAAGGTACCACCTTCTGTCAAATGCATGTCAAGATCTTATCAGTAATAGATAAAGATCTATAGCATAGATAAGATAAGCAATTTTCATATAGATGACGTCATATTTTTAATTGAATGTAGATTATAAAAATTGATAATATTATGTAAGGGGTATATGGAAATGAATGTCAGGGTTGGTGCTTATGTGTCACTATAGGGGAGGTGGGTGAAAGTATACATAAATATATATATATATTTATATATTTATATATATATATATATATATATATATATATATATATATATATATATATATATATATATATATATATATATATATATATATATATTTATATATTTATTTTAATTGGGTATTTTCTTTTTATTTTGTAAAACATAAATAAATAAAAAGGCACAGGACTTGTCATTTCATTTGTGTGAGACATTACAGCATGTATAGTTTGTTTTTTTTTCTTTTCATTTTTCATTCAGCTATGACTGAAACATTTTGCTGTGGACCACATTGGAAATCTTTACTTAATTTTATTTGTATATGTTTAATTCCGTCTAAAAAAATTAATGAAATCAAGATTCGTTTTACCCGATTTTCGCAAAGACAGCACCAGGACACCGTTAGTGAGCCTACTGAGACCTCTGTGTGCCACCACGAAAGTGATCATAAAATAAGTCAGACAGAAAGGTCGGCAAGCCTGAACTTTCGCCCCTCCTCCCTTCCTCTCTGCCCCCGCCTCTCTCTCTCTCCTGCGCCTCCTCCTGTTCCTCCTCCTGCTCCTCCTCCTCCTCAGTTAGGGTTTTGTGTTTAATTCTTCTGAGGAAAAAGAAAAATTAAAAAATGAAATTGTAAATTAAAAAATATAATTGAAAATAAAAGCAAATAAAATAAATAAAAAGAAGAAAAGCAAATGAAAATATATAAGCAAAAAAAAATAAAAGTAAATGACAAAAACTAAAAAGTAAATGAAAAACAAAAAAAATGAAAGCAAATAAAATTGAAAATTAAAAATAAAATTTGAAAATAAAAAAATAAAATTGAAAATTAAAAAATAAAATTGAAAATTAAAAAATGAAATTGTAAATTAAAAATAAAATGTAAAAACTAAAATGTAAAAAATACAATTGAAAAAATAAAAGTAAATGAAAAAAATGAAAGCAAATGAAATTATAAATTAAAAAAATAAAATTGTAAATTTAAAAATAAAATTGTAAATTAAAAAATAAAATTTAAAAAGTAAACTAAAAATTAAATTTTTAAAAAGTAAAATAAAAGTAAATTAGTGAAATCATCTGTTTTTTTTTTAAAAAGTTTCTGTTTTCTAGTTCCACTGACCTGTAACAGAAAATAGACACTAAAAACCTCCCCTCCCTCCTCCCTCCTCCCCCCTATGTTGAGCCTCTTTGAGATCTTATCCACCTCTCTGTATTACAGTGTATTACGGTATTGAAAAAAGAAAACCAATAATTTAGACTTCAGTGGGGGCCACACCTATGCCCCCTATTCAGGGCCTCTCTTTTCACGGTAACACCTCTGTTTGCTTTAGGTAAGATACAGAAAAATAACGGTCACCGAACCTCTTTAGCTTGCTGGACACATCTGTTTTTGTAAGATAAGTACCCCACCCCCACCCCACCCCTCTTCCGATCAATCAGTTTCGTAAATGGTCCAGACTTTTACCGTGAGCACATCAGAGCCTGTCTCGTTTATGAAAAAAACAACTGAACCTACTAAATAGAATAGAATAGAATGCCTTTATTGTCATTATACAGGATGTACAATGAGATGGGAGGGCCACTCCTGTTCAGTGCCATACAACAGAAAATCAAACTCTCTAAAATAAAAATAAAAATATTATAACCTATTATAATCAAGAAATATACAGAAAAGAAACAATGTATAAAATATACAAAAAATAGAATGTATAAAAAATATATACATACATTGGTGCATCTGTACATTGTAAGAAAAGTAAATAAGTGTATACATATAATAATAATGAAGATGATGAATATTGCACTTGGCGAATGAATATTGCACTAGTGAATGAATACTGGATATTACACAATATAGGAATGTTAGATATTGTTCAGTATGAATAATCTAATATTGCACAGAGATGTGGGTGTTGCACAGTTACGGTGGGTGAGTGTGAGAGTTCAGGGGGGTGATTGCTCTGACGAAGAACCTGTTCTTGAGTCTGTTTGTTCTGGCAACCGTGTAAAACAAGTGATTGGCAACTTTAGTTAAGGTAAGTTATGTTTATTTCCCCTTTGTATGTATAGTTCCAGCCTCATAACTCAAAAAAAAAAAAAAAAAAAAATATATATATATATATATATATATATAGGTTATTATAGATCACAGACCTGCCTTAGAAAGAAGAATGATAAAATCTGCCATTTGGGTGTAAAAGCTAACTGTCAAACACACAAACCTATAAAGAGCCTCAGTGTAAATATGTTGTTAGTTTGTTCCTCTAAATGTGACTCTTGGACGGTCGCTAGGATTTTTTGTAAAGACATGGTTTATACAGGTATATCAAACTCTGTTTTTAGGTTGTAGGTCATTTAAAAAATACTTTCTAAATTTTTTATTTTTTTTTTAACTTTTGTGTTAGATCACACGCTCATGGGCTCCATTTCAGATACAGATGTCAGTAAGTTTTTTTTTTTTGTTTTTTTTTTCACGGCATGTCTTGATGAATAAGAGGGTCATAGAACTTTTTTTTTTCTTCAGATGCTGGATTGATTGGGGAGGCGGATATTGGTATGTTTTGGGGTTTTTTGAGGGTTTTTTTTTTTGTGGTATTTTTGTTTTTCAGACAAAAAAAACAAAATGCTTTAAAAATAAGAAACTTTTTAAACCATTTCAGACATATTTGAGTTAGACCTCTATCTTCACATTCAGAGACCTTTGTCCCCTCAGTAACAGGACTGGGCTCAGCTTCTAAGGGCAGCAAGCTAGTGGAAAGCCAAAGATAGAATCTCCGTGGTGCAACCTCAATAGGAAAACATCTCACAGTTGACAGAAGTGACAACCCTGCCCCAAATTTTGTCACATAAGTTATTAAAAATAGGTGAGTATGTTTACTATGTTTGTTTTATTAATTTAAAAAAATCTGTCTTTCAGGAGGTAAAGGTGTTATTGGAGCTCGCATACCAATACGCAGAAGGACGTGGAGAAATGAGAGGAGGTGCAGGGGCCTATACACTAGGGTTCTTTTGTAAAACATTTACACCTGTGTTAGAATTATTAACCTTAATAAAACATTTACAGTCATGTCAGAGTTATTGACCTTAATAAAATAAGTTTTTTGTTTTTTTTAAACTGGATTTTATTGAACAATAAAATGTCTAGTAATGATTATTTTAGAGATTTAAATGCAGCTTTAGCCTTGTTAGAGGGTGAAAATAGAGAGAACGCTAGTCAATCCAATCCTGAAATCATCTCTTTGACTCCTGTTATTGATGCTGTGAACTCTTTCAACTGGCTACAACTATTGGACCCCCAACTCTCCCCGTGTTGATAATACATGAGATAACCCTATTGAACCCCCTCAAAATCAGACACCCAGTCATGATACATTTGATGTTTTTGATGCTATCGATAATGTTCTAGCTCAATTACAGTCTAACCAACAACCTATACCGTCTGAATTAATAGCCTGTTAAAGCAGAGACCCCGTGAAAATCCCTGTCCTTACTGTAAGGACGGCAATTGCAGTGAGATCAGCAAATGCACTGGGCTTGACATGCATGGAGTTCTGCTCCTGATTTATACTGTGTGTAGTTAAGTTATAGTTTTATTAAAAAGGCCCATCAAGGCCAAACTGTTATAATCTCTTGTGGTTTTCTGTCCTACTCTCTTATCTCTGCTGATTTTACTAGTACAGTCTACTATATTGCAATGAAATGCAGTATATTCTTTCATTTGGGACAGATCACATATTTTTAAATGACTATGCATAGTATATTTACATATTTGGTATTGCTGGATTTAGAAAATAAGCACATTAATTCAAAAAGCCTACTGTGTTATATGACAATACATGCGACATAATAAAACTTGGGACTGAAGACTCAATTTTGTCAATACTTTTCAGTTGGGGCACTTCATACATTAAGTGACCTAACACCCTGATTATGCAGGCCATATTTACATATGTATTGATGGATTCAGCACAACCTCATCTTTCCAACAAGCCATCATATATGTTTCTATGACAAACCCTGGCAAAGCAATTACAAAGTAAATAAAAACATTTTGCATAGATATATTTTTTCCATGTTTGCCTATTTTAGGTATGTGTTCCAAGGTCTCTATCTACCATACTTTAAGATATTTCCATCCAGTTTTTTCTAGTGGGTAAAGCGAAGTCCTGACTACATACATGTCTATTCTGAAAGCTCTCAGGCCTTATGTTATTAATCTACATCGGTTTTGGGGGTTAACCCCATATGGACAGGCTGTACTTGAGTTCTTTTTTAGTTTTGGGTATATAACAATATCTATCAATTTAACCATCTTGGCAGTAAAATATTTTTGGCCAAGAATCCATTTCGTATAGGGAAGACATCAGAGATGAGGAAAAACATGGTTGGGTTTAGTTCTACCTCCAGTAGGTGTATGTCAAAATTTGGGGGGGGCATTGTCACTAGCCTAGTGGATACGACGCCACATTGAGTGGGTGGGCCCCGTTTCGGTGATACGTCAGTGTATATGTCTATGGATTTACTGAGCTAGCGGAAATCCTGCTGACTGAAGGATGGAAGTTTGTTCATTCAGTCTGTTTACATGTTTGTTCTCTTACACAGGAGGAAGCACTTTTGGTGAAGTCTACTTCACTGCAGACTGTCTTTTTAAAGAATAAGTCAGCCTTTAGCTGTTTTTGCTCTGTATCTTTTCTGTTTACATTTTAATAGCACAGCTGTTAGTCTTTTCTTATGAAGGAAAAAAGCATTAATTTATTTGAGGAGCATTATTATTTAAATATGCCAGTGGTTTATTTTTCAGCAATCCCTCATGCACATCTACAGCTGAATGTTAATAAAAGTGTCTGTGTGACATTTGGGACATGTAGCTTTGACTCAGAAGTACCTTTTTGTTTATACCTTTGGGAAGAAAAAAATATCAAGATATATTTCTTATATCGCCATTCAGATAAAAAAATTTTGAGATATTATTTTGGTCCATATTCCCCAGCCCTAGTAGTTCTAAACATATTTAGGGTGTTTTTTCTTTACTTTTTGTCTCTTTTTCTTTACGCACATTAGGTGATGGCGTCATATAGCAACTTCTAGGGGATGCTGCTTGGGCTGCTGCACCTACAGCAGCATCCCCGACATCACCGACATCCCCGACATCACCGACATCACCGACATCCCCGACATCACCGACATCCCCGACATCACCGACATCCCCGACATCACCTAATGTGCATAATTGATTATTTGCATGTAGTTGCAATCAAGGCTGTCGGGGGAAAGGAATATCATCTTTGGAGACTAAAAGGCCAGTGAAACACATAGAAAGTAGTGGACAGAATTTTCTACTTGCATTTTTCAGATGCTCAGTACAAATGTTATCCATACCACATGCCTTATTGTCTTTCAGTGTCATGATTGCATTATGTATTTCTTGAGGGGAGACAATCACATTCTCATTACTATGTATGTCACCCACCACATAAGCGTTAATTTTGACACAATTAAACAGCTCAGTGTAGTGTTCCTGCCGTAACTGAGTAATTTCTTTTACATCTCTGACACCATCAATAGTAGTTGGAAGTGATGTTTTGGAATTATTTATTTTCTTAATTTCTAGTCCTAGACATTATTTTTTAACTTTCTTGCAAGAGTCAGACCTCATAGTGTTTTTGTTTCTCTTTATAAATCTTAAAGCATATTTAAAATTTGCATTTGCCTGTTTTTTAATACTCAAACAAAGGGGCATGTCTATGTTAACCCAAATCAACCCATGCTTTAAGAGCCCTTCTGGACCCTCCATGAAGCTTTCCTACATAGTCATTCCAGCCTGGCTTGATACCATGTGAGCTGGTTTTATACAGAGGCTTACTTGAGGTAAGAAGGGGCGTCACAGCATTCTCATACATAGTGCATAACTCAGCGCTATGTTGAGGATTCTTACAGCTCATATCATGGCATGAGATGGCTTCTTTTGGTAAACCAGCTGACAAAAAGTAAAGAAAAAGAGACAAAAAGTAAAGAAAAAACACCCTAAATATGTTTAGAACTACTAGGGCTGGGGAATATGGACCAAAATAATATCTCAAAATTTTTTTATCTGAATGGCGATATAAGAAATATATCTTGATATTTTTTTCTTCCCAAAGGTATAAACAAAAAGGTACTTCTGAGTCAAAGCTACATGTCCCAAATGTCACACAGACACTTTTATTAACATTCAGCTGTAGATGTGCATGAGGGATTGCTGAAAAATAAACCACTGGCATATTTAAATAATAATGCTCCTCAAATAAATTAATGCTTTTTTCCTTCATAAGAAAAGACTAACAGCTGTGCTATTAAAATGTAAACAGAAAAGATACAGAGCAAAAACAGCTAAAGGCTGACTTATTCTTTAAAAAGACAGTCTGCAGTGAAGTAGACTTCACCAAAAGTGCTTCCTCCTGTGTAAGAGAACAAACATGTAAACAGACTGAATGAACAAACTTCCATCCTTCAGTCAGCAGGATTTCCGCTAGCTCAGTAAATCCATAGACATATACACTGACGTATCACCGAAACGGGGCCCACCCACTCAATGTGGCGTCGTATCCACTAGGCTAGTGACAATGCCCCCCCCAAATTTTGACATACACCTACTGGAGGTAGAACTAAACCCAACCATGTTTTTCCTCATCTCTGATGTCTTCCCTATACGAAATGGATTCTTGGCCAAAAATATTTTACTGCCAAGATGGTTAAATTGATAGATATTGTTATATACCCAAAACTAAAAAAGAACTCAAGTACAGCCTGTCCATATGGGGTTAACCCCCAAAACCGATGTAGATTAATAACATAAGGCCTGAGAGCTTTCAGAATAGACATGTATGTAGTCAGGACTTCGCTTTACCCACTAGAAAAAACTGGATGGAAATATCTTAAAGTATGGTAGATAGAGACCTTGGAACACATACCTAAAATAGGCAAACATGGAAAAAATATATCTATGCAAAATGTTTTTATTTACTTTGTAATTGCTTTGCCAGGGTTTGTCATAGAAACATATATGATGGCTTGTTGGAAAGATGAGGTTGTGCTGAATCCATCAATACATATGTAAATATGGCCTGCATAATCAGGGTGTTAGGTCACTTAATGTATGAAGTGCCCCAACTGAAAAGTATTGACAAAATTGAGTCTTCAGTCCCAAGTTTTATTATGTCGCATGTATTGTCATATAACACAGTAGGCTTTTTGAATTAATGTGCTTATTTTCTAAATCCAGCAATACCAAATATGTAAATATACTATGCATAGTCATTTAAAAATATGTGATCTGTCCCAAATGAAAGAATATACTGCATTTCATTGCAATATAGTAGACTGTACTAGTAAAATCAGCAGAGATAAGAGAGTAGGACAGAAAACCACAAGAGATTATAACAGTTTGGCCTTGATGGGCCTTTTTAATAAAACTATAACTTAACTACACACAGTATAAATCAGGAGCAGAACTCCATGCATGTCAAGCCCAGTGCATTTGCTGATCTCACTGCAATTGCCGTCCTTACAGTAAGGACAGGGATTTTCACGGGGTCTCTGCTTTAACAGGCTATTAATTCAGACGGTATAGGTTGTTGGTTAGACTGTAATTGAGCTAGAACATTATCGATAGCATCAAAAACATCAAATGTATCATGACTGGGTGTCTGATTTTGAGGGGGTTCAATAGGGTTATCTCATGTATTATCAACACGGGGAGAGTTGGGGGTCCAATAGTTGTAGCCAGTTGAAAGAGTTCACAGCATCAATAACAGGAGTCAAAGAGATGATTTCAGGATTGGATTGACTAGCGTTCTCTCTATTTTCACCCTCTAACAAGGCTAAAGCTGCATTTAAATCTCTAAAATAATCATTACTAGACATTTTATTGTTCAATAAAATCCAGTTTAAAAAAAACAAAAAACTTATTTTATTAAGGTCAATAACTCTGACATGACTGTAAATGTTTTATTAAGGTTAATAATTCTAACACAGGTGTAAATGTTTTACAAAAGAACCCTAGTGTATAGGCCCCTGCACCTCCTCTCATTTCTCCACGTCCTTCTGCGTATTGGTATGCGAGCTCCAATAACACCTTTACCTCCTGAAAGACAGATTTTTTTAAATTAATAAAACAAACATAGTAAACATACTCACCTATTTTTAATAACTTATGTGACAAAATTTGGGGCAGGGTTGTCACTTCTGTCAACTGTGAGATGTTTTCCTATTGAGGTTGCACCACGGAGATTCTATCTTTGGCTTTCCACTAGCTTGCTGCCCTTAGAAGCTGAGCCCAGTCCTGTTACTGAGGGGACAAAGGTCTCTGAATGTGAAGATAGAGGTCTAACTCAAATATGTCTGAAATGGTTTAAAAAGTTTCTTATTTTTAAAGCATTTTGTTTTTTTTGTCTGAAAAACAAAAATACCACAAAAAAAAAAACCCAAAAAAAACCCCAAAACATACCAATATCCGCCTCCCCAATCAATCCAGCATCTGAAGAAAAAAAAAAGTTCTATGACCCTCTTATTCATCAAGACATGCCGTGAAAAAAAAAACAAAAAAAAAAACTTACTGACATCTGTATCTGAAATGGAGCCCATGAGCGTGTGATCTAACACAAAAGTTAAAAAAAAAATAAAAAATTTAGAAAGTATTTTTTAAATGACCTACAACCTAAAAACAGAGTTTGATATACCTGTATAAACCATGTCTTTACAAAAAATCCTAGCGACCGTCCAAGAGTCACAATTAGAGGAACAAACTAACAACATATTTACACTGAGGCTCTTTATAGGTTTGTGTGTTTGACAGTTAGCTTTTACACCCAAATGGCAGATTTTATCATTCTTCTTTCTAAGGCAGGTCTGTGATCTATAATAACCTATATATATATATATATATATATATATTTTTTTTTTTTTTTTTTTTTTTGAGTTATGAGGCTGGAACTATACATACAAAGGGGAAATAAACATAACTTACCTTAACTAAAGTTGCCAATCACTTGTTTTACACGGTTGCCAGAACAAACAGACTCAAGAACAGGTTCTTCGTCAGAGCAATCACCACCCTGAACTCTCACACTCACCCACCGTAACTGTGCAACACCCACATCTCTGTGCAATATTAGATTATTCATACTGAACAATATCTAACATTCCTATATTGTGTAATATCCAGTATTCATTCACTAGTGCAATATTCATTCGCCAAGTGCAATATTCATCATCTTCATTATTATTATATGTATACACTTATTTACTTTTCTTACAATGTACAGATGCACCAATGTATGTATATATTTTTTATACATTCTATTTTTTGTATATTTTATACATTGTTTCTTTTCTGTATATTTCTTGATTATAATAGGTTATAATATTTTTATTTTATTTTAGAGAGTTTGATTTTCTGTTGTATGGCACTGAACAGGAGTGGCCCTCCCATCTCATTGTACATCCTGTATAATGACAATAAAGGCATTCTATTCTATTCTATTTAGTAGGTTCAGTTGTTTTTTTCATAAACGAGACAGGCTCTGATGTGCTCACGGTAAAAGTCTGGACCATTTACGAAACTGATTGATCGGAAGAGGGGTGGGGTGGGGGTGGGGTACTTATCTTACAAAAACAGATGTGTCCAGCAAGCTAAAGAGGTTCGGTGACCGTTATTTTTCTGTATCTTACCTAAAGCAAACAGAGGTGTTACCGTGAAAAGAGAGGCCCTGAATAGGGGGCATAGGTGTGGCCCCCACTGAAGTCTAAATTATTGGTTTTCTTTTTTCAATAACGTAATACACTGTAATACAGAGAGGTGGATAAGATCTCAAAGAGGCTCAACATAGGGGGGAGGAGGGAGGAGGGAGGGGAGGTTTTTAGTGTCTATTTTCTGTTACAGGTCAGTGGAACTAGAAAACAGAAACTTTTTAAAAAAAAAAACAGATGATTTCACTAATTTACTTTTATTTTACTTTTTAAAAATTTAATTTTTAGTTTACTTTTAAATTTTATTTTTTAATTTACAATTTTATTTTTAAATTTACAATTTTATTTTTTTTAATTTACAATTTCATTTGCTTTCATTTTTTTCATTTACTTTTATTTTTTCAATTGTATTTTTTACATTTTAGTTTTTACATTTTATTTTTAATTTACAATTTCATTTTTTAATTTTCAATTTTATTTTTTAATTTTCAATTTTATTTTTTTATTTTCAAATTTTATTTTTTAATTTTCAATTTTATTTGCTTTCATTTTTTTTGTTTTTCATTTACTTTTTAGTTTTTGTCATTTACTTTTATTTTTTTTTGCTTATATATTTTCATTTGCTTTTCTTCTTTTATTTATTTTATTTGCTTTTATTTTCAATTATATTTTTTAATTTACAATTTCATTTTTTAATTTTTCTTTTTCCTCAGAAGAATTAAACACAAAACCCTAACTGAGGAGGAGGAGGAGCAGGAGGAGGAACAGGAGGAGGAGCAGGAGAGAGAGAGAGGCGGGGGCAGAGAGGAAGGGAGGAGGGGCGAAAGTTCAGGCTTGCCGACCTTTCTGTCTGACTTATTTTATGATCACTTTCGTGGTGGCACACAGAGGTCTCAGTAGGCTCACTAACGGTGTCCTGGTGCTGTCTTTGCGAAAATCGGGTAAAACGAATCTTGATTTCATTAATTTTTTTAGACGGAATTAAACATATACAAATAAAATTAAGTAAAGATTTCCAATGTGGTCCACAGCAAAATGTTTCAGTCATAGCTGAATGAAAAATGAAAAGAAAAAAAAACAAACTATACATGCTGTAATGTCTCACACAAATGAAATGACAAGTCCTGTGCCTTTTTATTTATTTATGTTTTACAAAATAAAAAGAAAATACCCAATTAAAATAAATATATAAATATATATATATATATATATATATATATATATATATATATATATATATATATATATATATATATATATAATATATAAATATATATATATATTTATGTATACTTTCACCCACCTCCCCTATAGTGACACATAAGCACCAACCCTGACATTCATTTCCATATACCCCTTACATAATATTATCAATTTTTATAATCTACATTCAATTAAAAATATGACGTCATCTATATGAAAATTGCTTATCTTATCTATGCTATAGATCTTTATCTATTACTGATAAGATCTTGACATGCATTTGACAGAAGGTGGTACCTTATACCTCCTGCCAAGTACAAGAATTTCAGGTTTATCTGAATTTAGAAGCAGGAAATTAGAGGTCATCCAGGCCTTAATGTCTTTAAGACATCCCTGCAGTTTAACTAATTGATGTTTGTCATCTGGCTTCATTGATAGGTAAAGCTGAGTATCATCTGCATAACAATGAAAACTGATGCAATGCTTTCTAATAATACTGCCTAAGGGAAGCATGTATAATGTAAATAGAATTGGTCCTAGCACAGAACCCTGTGGAACTCCATAATTAACCTTAGTGTGTGAAGAAGACTCCCCATTTACACGAACAAATTGGAGTCTATTAGATAAATATGATTCAAACCACTGCAGTGCAGTACCTTTAATACCTATAGTATGCTCTAATCTCTGTAATAAAATGTTATGGTCCACAGTATCGAAAGCTGCACTAAGGTCCAACAGGACAAGAACAGAGATGAGTCCACTGTCAGAGGCTGTAAGAAGATCATTTGTAACCTTCACTAATGCTGTTTCTGTACTGTGATGAATTCTGAAACCTGACTGAAACTCTTTAAATAAACCGTTCCTCAGCAGATGATCAGTTAGCTGTTTTACAACTACTCTTTCAAGAGTCTTTGAGAGAAAAGGAAGGTTGGAGATTGGCCTATAATTAGCTAAGACAGCTGGGTCAGTGATGGCTTTTTAAGTAGCGGTTTAAAGCCACCTTGAAGGCCTGTGGTACATAGCCAACTAATAAAGACAGATTGATCATTTTTAAGATTGAAGCATCAATAATTGGAAAGACTTCTTTGAGCAGTCTAGTAGGAATGGGATCTAATAAACATGTTGCTGGTTTGGAGGAAGTAACTATTGAAGTTAACTCCGAAAGATCAACTGGAGCAAAAGAGTCTAAACAAATACCAGCAGTGCTGAAAGCAGCCGAACATGAAGATAAATCTTTGAGATGGTTATGAATAATTTTTTCTCTAATGTCTAAAATTTTATTTGTAAAGAAATCCATGAAGTCACTACTAGTCAAAGTGAAAGGAATACTCGGCTCTACAGAGCTCTGACTCTTTGTCAGCCTGGCTACGGTCCTGAAAAAAAACCTGGGGTTGTTCTTATTTTCTTCAATTAATGATGAGTAGTAAGATGTCCTAGCTTTACGGAGGGCTTTTTTATAGAGCAACAAACTCTTTTTCCAGGCTGAATGAGCATCTTCTAATTTAGTGAGACACCATTACCTCTCCAGCTTACGGGTTATCTGCTTTAAGCTGTGTGTTTGTGAATTATACCACAGAGTCAGGCACTTCTGATTTGAAGCTTTCCTTTTCAGAGGAGCCACGGTATCCAAAGATGTACGCAGTGAGGATGTAAAACTATTGATGAGATAATCTACGTCACTGGGAGCAGGGTTTAGGTAGCTGCTCTGTACTGTGTTGGCACTGAAGAGCAAAATAATGAAGGAATTAGATCCTTAAACTTAGTTACAGCACTTTCAGAAAGACTTCTACTGTAATAAAACTTATTCCCCACTGCTGTGTAATCCATTAAAGTAAATCTAAATGTTACTTAGAAATGATCAGACAGGAGGGGACTTACAGGGAATACTGTTAAGTCCTTCAGTTTCTACGCCATATGTCAGGACAAGATCCAGAGTATGATTAAAGTGGTGGGTGGGCTCCTTTACATTCTAAGAGAAGGCAATTGAATCTAACAATAGATTAAATGCAGTGTTTTCAGCATCTACATGGATGTTAAAATCCATCCATCCATTTGTTTCCGCTTATCCTGTTCAGGGTCGCGGGGGGGGGGCTGGAGCCTATCCCAGCTGTCATAGGGTGAGATTCAGGGTACACCCTGAACTGGTCGCCAGCCTGTCACAGGGCTAACACAGAGAGACAGACAACCTTTCACACTCACATTTACACCTATGGGCAATTTAGAGTAGCCAATTAACCTAACCCCAGTAAGTGCATGTCTTTGGAATGTGGGAGGAAACCAGAGTACCCGGAGGAAACCCACGCAAGCACAGGGAGAACATGCAAACTCCACACAGAGAGAGGCCTGGGAACCCAGGCTTTCCAGATGGTATTCTAACTGTGAGGCAGCAGTGCGAACCGTGCTGCCTGCCTGTTAAAATCACCCACTATGATTATTTTATCTGAGCTGAGCACTAAATCAGATAAAATGTCTGAGAAATCAGACAGAATCTCTGAGTATATATACGAATACGAATGTCTTTATTGGTCCCACAATGGGGAAATTACAGTTAACAGAACACCCATCCAAGAAATACAAACACAGAGACAAACACAAACAGGGGAGACAGGTGTCTGAGGTCATGCAGCCATTTTACCGGCACTACCTTTAGCAGGAAAACAGGAAGAGATACACTGGGATAGGTAGGTTCAAAAAAATCATCTTGTACTGTGTTCATTATGAACACCTTACAAGGTTCCAAAAACACCTCAACAAAGCAGTAGCACATTTAAAGCCTGGAGAGCACTAGGGTGGGTAGGGCAGAGATGAGCAGGATACCGTGATGGCCAGCCAGCTTCCAGACCAGTAGTTCATGATAATGTTTATGATAAGATGGTACAGTCAGCCTTGGTTGCCAGGATACCAGTTCATACAGGTCACAACACGGGGCGGGGGTGAAGAGCATCTGTTTACAAAACATCTCCAGGAGACAATTGAGATAGACAGCCATCCAAGGCCGTCTGGGAGCCAAATCCCAAATACTGCAATTGTTTTGGTTCAGGCCGTCATAACTATTTGCTAACAGACCTTACAGTTTTCTGGTTACCTCTCAGAAATCCAATCATCCAAATTTGGTTCTACTCCGCCACGCAGAAACAGACACTCCAACACTCCTCCAGATGTAATCCACTTCGATTCAGCTCTACTGAGGCTGATTGAGATCGTACTGTTTCTGCATCCCTCATAGGCAGCTTTACTAGTGCCAGAACAGCTGCCCAGAAACCAGGTACAAGAAAGCCTATGATTCAATGCTGCGCACATGGATCCTGGAATGCCTAGAACTGTATAAGATCAACAGGACCCTAGGAGCCTTCATCAAGAACTCAATGGGTATGTGGAGAACAACACTAGAGGCCAACTTCAAGCCCATTGCACAAGTCAACATCAAGTGCGGGATTTACCAATTTGTGTTTGGTTGCGAAACATCCCAGCTCTTTTAAGCCTAATCTTAAAAATAGAGGGTGTCTTTCTCCCGAATCCAAACTGGGAGCTGGTTACGCAAAAGAGGGGCCTGAAAGCTGAAGGCTTTGCCTCCTATTCTATTCTTAAGTTTCCTAGGAACCACAAGTAAGCCAGCAGTCTGAGAGTGAAGTGCTCTCTTGGGGTGATATGGAACTATGATCAGAGCTGTGTGTGTGTGTGTGTGTGTGTGTGTGTGTGTGTGTGTGTGTGTGTGTGTGGGGGCGGGGGGGGGGGGGGGGCAGTGGAGAGGGCAAATGAAATGAACAACTTTTTTAATCGGTTCGATCAACCCGTGTTCACCCCACACTTCCCCTTACTGCAGCCATCTCTCCTCCTACCCTCAAAACACCTCCCTCTAGACAACACAGCACCCCTGCCCCCCCCCCCCCCCCCCCCCGCCCCCGCCCCCACTACAACACAGGTGCCTCTAAGCATTACTGTGGAATAGGTCAGGGGTCAGCTGAGGAAGCTTCACCCCAGGAAAGCAGCGGGCCCAGACGATGTGTGCCCCAACTGCTAAAGATCTGCGCTGCTGAACTGGGTGAATCACTTTAATACATTGTCAACCTCAGTCTGCAACTGGGGAGAGTGCCCACCCTCTGGAAGACATCCTGCATCGTTCCAGTCCCGAAGAAGGACCAGCCTAGCGAGCTGAATGACTTTCGACCGGTGGCACTCACTTCACATCTAATGAGGACATTGGAGCAGCTCTTTCTCAGCCTCCTCAAACCTCAGGTGCAACATGCCCAGGCCAGGCTGGGGCCCTGGTAACCCTATCCTCTGCCTTAGGATACACTACCAGGAGGCCAAAGGCCCCTGAAGCATAGCCCCTGGGATCACTGGGAGTCACATACCCCTCCACCACAGTAAGGTGGAGGTTCATGCAGGGGCTGTTTTCATGTAAACTTGGAAATAGAAAGTTTGAGTATTTAGAACCATGCTAAAGTATCACTCAGTTCTGACATTTAAATTAAAGAAATTTTTCAGATCCTCGACCGGAACCCATTGTTCAACTGTTAGTATATGTGTGCCACAGTCAGCTGTGTGGCAGGCAGGAGATAGACCCGAGATGCAGGACTCGGAAACAGAATGACTTCCATTTTATTGCCACCAAATAGGATTTACTGAGCTGGATGGAGCCTGCAGCACAAACTAGGAAACTTACTCAAACTAGGATGCAGAAAGATGGAAGAGCACACAGCAAGAAGGGAGCCAGCACTATGTTAGCATTAAACATGGCACGAGAAATTAGGTTATTTTGAGCAAGAACAGGCTTTCTCTGAATCACGTGATGAATTCCCTTTCAACAGGAAGGAACGTCCACCAGAACCAGGATCAGGGAAGGGCAGCTTTCTGCCACGACTGGTTGGAGAGTGAGGGGAGCGAGAAGAGAAAAAAAAGGAAGAGCACAAAGAGACAGGAAAAACACACACACAAACCAGCAGGAGCCCCATCATAGTCTGAACCACTAGTGAGAAGTCATTCTGTGTTCTGCTTCTTATTCTATTCCTCACCAAAATCACACAATATTTCCTGTCACAGAGGAAATGTGTGAAGTCAGAAAGGTTGTAAAAAGCAGGAGTACAGGCTTCATGTGTTTGGTATGTGACTGGTGGTCAACCCATATCATTGGATGTCTTCCTGCTTAAGGGAATGTGACATCACGAGTTACTCCCTGGAATTAACCCGAACAAATATCTTGAAGTCAGCAAGGGGATATAATGAACCTTGTTATTTTAAAGCTTAGCAATTTCACTTTAACTTTTGAAAGCCAGGGAATGTTCTGTGCAGCAAAAAACAAAAAAGAAACAAATTAGAAAAAAAACATGTCAGACAACAATGAGGAAGTCATTAAAGACCTATACGTGCCTGTTAGCTGTTACACAGTTTTCCAACATGACCATGAAAGGCATTTATGAAAGGTAGTTATTTGTTTTCTCCTCCGTGAATCGCCACCTTATCGTGGTGGAGGGGTTTGTGTGTCCCAGTGATCCCAGGAGCTATGTTGTCTGGGGGCTTGTCCCCCTGGTAGGGTCTCCCATGGCAAACTGGTCCTGGGTGAGGGTCCAGACAAAGAGCGGTTCAGAAGACCCTTATGAGTGAAAAAACAAGTGAACAGTTTACCCTGCCCGGGATCGGGTTACCGGGGCCCCACCCTGGAGCCAGACCTGGGGAGGGAGCTCGAGGGAGAGCGTCTGGTGGCCAGGCATTAGCCCGTGGTGCTTGGCCGGGCGCAGCCCGAAGAGGTTACATGGGCCCGCCCTCCTGCAGGCCCACCACCCGCAGGAGGTGTCGTAGGGGTCGGGTGCAGTGTGTGTCGGGCGGTGGCCGAGGGCGGAGGCCCTGGCGGACTGATCCCCGGCTATCGAAACTGGCTATTGGGACATGGAATGTCACCTCTCTGGTGGGGAAGGAGCCTGAGCTAGTGCGTGAGGTTGAGAGATACCAGCTAGATATAGTTGGGCTCACCTCAACGCATGGCCTGGGCTCTGGAACCAGTCTCCTGGAGAAGGGCTGGACTCTGTTCCAGTCTGGAGTTGCCCTCGGTGAGAGGCGGCGAGCTGGGGTGGGTATTCTTGTATCCCCCTGGCTTGCTGCCTGTACGTCGGAGTTTTCACCGGTGGACGAGAGGGTAGTTTCCCTGCGCCTTCGGGCTGGGGAACGGGTCCTGACTGTTGTTTGTGCATATGCGCCGAATGACAGTTCAGGGTACCCACCCTTTTTGGAGTTGCTGGGTGGGGTGCTGGAGAGTGCTCCATCTGGTGACTCCATAGTCTTGCTGGGAGACTTCAACGCTCACGTGGGCAATGACAGTGAGACCTGGAGGGGCGTGATTGGGAGGAACGGCCTGCCCGATCTGAACCCGAATGGTGTTTTGTTATTGGACTTCTGTGCAAACCACAGTTTGTCCATAACAAACACCGTGTTCGAACACAAGGATGTCCATAAGTGCACATGGCACCAGGACACCCTAGGTCGCAGGTCGATGATCGATTTTGTAATCGTATCATCAGATCTGCGGCCGTATGTTCTGGACACTCGGGTGAAGAGAGGAGCTGAGCTGTCAACTGATCACCACCTGGTGGTGAGTTGGATCAGGTGGCGGGGGAAGATGCTGGACAGACCTGGCACACCTAAACGTATTGTGAGGGTGCGCTGGGAACGCCTGGCAGAAGCCCCAGTCCGGGAGATCTTCAACTCCCACCTCCGGCAGAACTTTGACAGCATTCCGAGGGAGGCTGAGGACATTGAGTCCGAATGGACCATGTTCCGCACCTCCATTGTTGAGGCTGCTGCTCAGAGCTGTGGCTGCAAGGTGGTTGGTGCCTGTCGTGGTGGTAACCCCCGAACCAGATGGTGGTCACCGGAGGTGAAGGGAGCCATCAAGCTGAAGAAAGAGTCCTATCTGGCTTGGTTAGCCTGTGGGACTCCGGAGACAGCTGACAGGTATCGACAGGCCAAGCGGAATTTAGCTCGGGTAGTGGCCAAAGCAAAATCTCGGGTGTGGGAGGAGTTCGGTGAGGCTATGGAAAAAGACTTTCGGACGGCATCGAAGCGATTCTGGCAAACCGTCAGGCGACTCAGGAGGGGAAAGCAGTGCTTCACTCACACTGTTTATAGTGCGGGGGGGGGGGGGGGTGCTGCTGACTTCAACTGAGGCTATAGTCGGACGGTGGAAGGAATACTTCGAGGACCTTCTGAATCCCACTGACACGCCTTCTGTAGTGGAAGCAGAGTCTGGGGATGAGGGGAATGACTTGACCATCACTGGGGGTGAGGTTACTGAGGTAGTTAAACAACTCCTTGGTGGCAGAGCCCCTGGGGTGGACGAGATTCGCCCTGAGTTCCTGAAGGCTCTGGATGTTGTAGGGCTGTCTTGGTTGACACGCCTCTGCAACATCGCGTGGAGATCTGGGGCAGTGCCATTGGATTGGCAGACCGGGGTGGTGGTCCCCATCTTTAAGAAGGGAGACCGGAGGGTGTGCTCCAACTTTCGGGGGATCACACTACTCAGCCTCCCCGGTAAGTTCTATGCCAGGGTGCTGGAAAGGAGGGTCCGTCCGTTAGTCGAACCTCGGATCCAGGAGGAACAATGCGTTTTTTTTCCTGGTCGTGGAACGCTGGACCAGCTCTTTATCCTCTCAAGGATATTCGAGTGTGCGTGGGAGTTTGCCCAACCAGTCTACATGTGCTTTGTGGACTTGGAGAAGGCATTCGACCGTGTCCCTCGGGGTGTCCTTTGGGAGGTTCTGCGGGAGTATGGGGTGTCTGGCCCATTGTTGCGGGCCATTCAGTCCTTGTACAACCACAGTGAGAGCTTGGTCCGTATAGCCGGTAATAAGTCGGATTTGTTTCCTGTGGGTGTTGGACTCCGTCAGGGCTGCCCTTTGTCACCGATTCTGTTCATAATTTTTATGGACAGAATTTCTAGGCGTAGCCAGGTGGCGGAAGGCTTCTTCCTTGGTGGCCTCAGAGTCTCATCTCTGCTTTTTGCAGATGATGCGGTTCTGTTGGCTTCATCAGGGGGTGGCCTCCAGCTCGCAGTGGAACGGTTCGCAGCCGAGTGTGAAGCGGCTGGCATGAGAATCAGCACCTCTAAGTCTGAGGCCATGGTCCTCAGCCGGAAAAGGGTGGAGTGCCATCTCCGGCTCATGAACGAGTTCTTGCCTCAAGTGGAGGAGTTTAAGTATCTCGGGGTCTTGTTCACGAGTGATGGGAGAAGGGAACGGGAGATCGACAGGCGGATCGGGGCTGCTTCTGCAGTGATGCGGACGCTGCACCGGTCCGTCGTGGTGAAGAGGGAGCTTCGCGTAAAAGCGAAGCTCTCGATTTACCGGTCGATCTACGTTCCTACCCTCACCTATGGTCACGAGCTTTGGGTAGTGACCGAAAGAACAAGATCACGAATACAAGCGGCAGAAATGAGTTTCCTTCGAAGGGTGGCTGGCCTCTCCCTTAGAGATAAGGTGAGGAGTGCGGCCATCCAGGAGGGGCTCAGAGTAGAGCCGCTGCTCCTCCACATCGAAAGGAGCCAGTTGAGGTGGCTCGGGCATCTGATTAGGATGCCTCCTGGCCGCCTCCTGGGTGAGGTGTTCCGGGCATGTCCCACCGGGAAGAGGCCCCGTGGTAGACCCAGGACACGCTGGAGAGATTATGTATCTCGGCTGGCCTGGGAACGCCTTGGGGTCCCTCCGGATGAGCTGGAGGAGGTGGCTGGGGAGAGGGAAGCCTGGGCTTCTCTGCTTAGGCTTCTACCCCCACGACCCGGCCCCGGATAAGCGGAAGAAAATGGATGGATGGATGGATGGATGGATGGATGGAGTTATTTTATCTCCTGAAAAATAGGCACAGTACCCACATAGCGTGACACAGAAAGACAAGTGAATGCAGTTGATAGATGGATGCTGATTTGTTTACTGGCTAAACTTGTTGTAAGTAAGTAAGTAAATGGTAGCTTTAGAACAACCTTATTTTAAAGCTGCTACAACCCTCCATCCATCCGTCCATTTTCTGGGGTGGTGGTGGTTTTTTGACGGGGGGTCGGAGGGGTTACGCTAGAGCCTATCCAAACTCAAAAACAGAATTCTCTGGATTTATTTAATTTGATGGCAACAATTTCCATGAAATTCATTTATGTTACATGTGATTTAATAATGTTATTAATATGAAATGAAAATATTTGACTTATGTGCAACCAACTTGACTGTTTTTGGTAATTCCAGCTACATCCAGTCAACTTGGATTCATTTTTGAAAAGTCAATTTCAATTCAATTTATTTATTTATATAGCGCCAAATCACAACAAACGCAGGCACTTTGTATTGCGTGTAAATACCCTACAATAATACAGAGAAAACCCAACAGTCAAAACGACCCCCTACAAGCAGCACTTGGCGACAGTGGGAAGGAAAAACTCCCTTTTAACAGGAAGAAACCTCCAGCAGAACCAGGCTCAGGGAGGGACAGTCATCTGCCGCGACCGGTTGGGCTGAGGGGAGAGAAAAGACATGCTGTGGAAGAGAGCCAGAGATTAATAACAATTAATGATTAAATGCAGAGTGGAGTATAAACAAAGTAAATAAGGTGAATGAAAAGAAACAGTCTATTATGAGAACCCCCCCAGCAGCCTAGGCCTATAGCAGCATAACTAAGGGATGGTTCAGGGTCACCTGATCCAGCCCTAGCTATAAGCTTGATCAAAAAGGAAAATTTTAAGCCTAATCTTAAAAATAGAGAGGGTGTCTGTCTCCTGAATCCAAGCTGGGAGCTGGTTCCACAGAAGAGGGGCCTGAAAGCTGAAGGCTCTGCCTCCCATTCTACTCTTAAGTATCCTAGGAACCACAAGTAAGCCAGCAGTCTGAGAGCAAAGTGCTCTGTTGGGGTGATACGGGAGTATAAGTTCGTTAAGATAAGATGGGGCTTGATTACTCAAGACCTTGTAGGTGAGGAGAAGGATTTTAAATTCTATTCTAGATGTAACAGAAAGCCAATGAAGAGAAGCCAATATGGGAGAAATGTACTCTCTCTTTCTAGTCCCTGTCAGTACTCTAGCTGAAGCATTTTGGATAAGCTGAAGGCTTTTCAGGGATCTTTTAGGACAGCCTGATAATAACGAATTACAGTAGTCCACCCTAGAAGTAATAAATGCATGGATTAGCTTTTCAGCATCACTCTGAGAAAGAATGTTTCTAATTTTAGAAATATTGCGCAAATTCAAAAAAGCGGTCCTACATATTTGTTTAATATCTGCATTGAAGGACAAATCCTGGTCAAAAATGACTCCAAGATTTCTCGCAGTGTTACTGGAGGCCAAAGTAATCCCATCCAGAGTAAGTATCTGGTTTGACACCATGTTTCCAAGAATTGCAGGGCCGAGTACAAGAATTTTAGTTTTATCTGAATTTAGAAGCAGGAAATTAGAGGTCATCCAGGCCTTTATGTCTTTAAGACATTCCTGCAGTTTAACTAATTGATGTTTGTCATCTGGCTTCATTGATAGATAAAGATGAGTTTCATCTGCATAACAATTCAAATTGATGCACACTACATGAAAAGTGGGTTTCTCAACAGTTTCTGGCATATAATAATGCCACGCACCTTGAGATTTAGAGCTCCCAGCAGGAGGCTTTGGTCAGAACAGAAGACTGTAAGGAAACTGCCGTGGACTCTCTGTATGAGTGCTCCCTCAGCTCCCCTCTCTCCTCAGGTCTAGGGCAGGCTTTCATATGTAAAGGAGGTTTCTGTGAGTCAATCAAATGCAAATCAAGTACTCACCAGTGATCTACCCCTCCCAACAGTTGTAACCAACATGTTTTTATTTTGAGATATATATAATCAAATTTACATTATCATGTTTTAAGCCTTTTTCCATTACAATGTGACTACACATAAATTATTATACAGTGAAACATTCAAACAAGACTAAATTCACAAGAAATCATACTAATTTATAAATTAGAATTATCTAGTTGGAAATATACTTTTGGAAATTTTCAGCTTTTGTCCCTTTTTCCAATAAGGCTGTGAGCTTCTGTCTGTGAGCCTTTGTCATGGAGTTTTTTGTGAACCCTGAACTTTAGTGGACCGAGGGAGATAAACAAAGGCTATAACTTGATTTTGGTGACACCATAAGCATTATTTTCATTGAAAAGCATACTCAATGTTTAGTCTAATTCACTGTAACAAAAAAGTCTGTCACACCATTACCCTCTTCTGTGCAGTGGCTTCCCAGCTAGCATTGAACATTCAGACAACATCCCATGAACGCTGCCATAAACGTTAAGTGAATGTTTGCAGACAATGTTCACAAGCATTAAGGATATTAAAGACTACCAAGGCAGATGTAATAAGAGTTGAAGTTGTATATGGCTTCACTGTTGGGTTTCTATCTCTTGGACTTTGTACTGAGTCAGAGCAGACTTCTGGATTACAGAGCGAGGATTATAAAAAGGACAGCTGACAGAAGGACAGAAACATCTTCCTTTTGGACTTGTCTTTTTTCCCCATTTCACGGAGGAAGCTTTCAACGGACTGGAATTGGGTGTGGTCGCTTCGGCCGAGAGGCTCACTTGAGACCTTTCCTTCCCTAAAAGGATTTTTCAATAAAATTGGACATTTCCAGTCCCAATTCTTCATCAACCCAGCTCATAAGTTATTCTTTTCTGATTGAGATTTAATTATATTGAGATTAGCTCTATGTTTGATTTGAATTGATTCTGAATTCTGAATTTTGAGTTAATTGCTGAATTCTAAGGTTTGATTGAAATTGATTTTGAGCTATTGCAATTTGCTTGAGCTGTGCCTGCACAATAAAATTTGACTCTAAAAGGTCAAAAAAGTTCCTTTGACAATTATTTCTCACATTTTCGGTACACCTAGTCTCATGATAGTAAAACCCTAGGTAATTTAGCTTTAACACCTAGCTCTATTTTGGTCACACTAGTCTATTGAATCCACTTTAACCTAAATTATGTCCCTAGGGCTTTCTGCCTTGCCTTTAAATCTTAACCTGGCACGTAACAAGTGCACAGAACCATTAGGGGTAATCCACCATAACTGACGGGACTGAACTTCAGGCCCAGCTGCGGGAAGCCTCTCTGACTGGCGGCACCAGAGAAGCAGAGGAAGCGGGGCAGACGTCAGGACTAACGGTGGTCAGAAGCCAGGAGAGTTACCCCGCCACAGCTTTAAGTAGTGTTACATTGAATCAGTTGGGGTAATACTCCTCTGACGTGTAGCACAGACCCTGTTTAAACGGAGAAGCTGCCACAACTGAACCTGTGGGATCTAACACGTGGCGTCCAACGTGGGGCGCGAGTGGAAAAAGAGACTTTCACCGCGTTCAAAAGAAGAAGAACCCAGGTAGCCCGGAGAGGTTATCATTTGTGGGAGACGACCCCAGGATTGATTGGAAGAGCAGCGCGAGGCAGTGGAGACTTCGTGAGCTGTTCGAAGTGGTAGTGGCGAGACCAGATGACGCTCTCAACCTGTCCAGAGCGGAGTGACGTGGACACGAGAAGTAGCAGCAGACATCGCTGGAGAGACACAGGCCGACAGGTACTCAGAGAACTCTGCAGGGAGGCATCAACACCTGACTCCATCCCTTGTCTCAACGCGCTACAAGAGGCTTTGGAGGAGGGCGGCTCGAGACGACAAAGAAAAAGTCAAAGAGAGAGACAGGGAAACACTGGATTAGTCCAGAGATGGCTGTGGCAGTAGATGAGAGAGCGCCTGAGGAGCCCAACTCAGATGGGGTGACCCTCTTTAAGTCACTCAAAGAGCCCAGTGTGGAGGAAACAGAAGTGCCTGTCCCATCAGAGGCGGAATCAGAAGAGGCACCAGGAGCAGTGGCACCGGAGGTTGCCAAGGTCCAGTCATGGACAGTGATCATGTCATCCCATGGGGGCAAAGGTGGAAGAAGTGGGATGCTTCAGTTCAGGATCATGTAGCTACAAGGTGCACCAGTCTGCCTGACGAGGAGATCGGTGTAATTGTGGATGGAGTTTGCAGCAGAAACCAAACCTTTCGAACGCCGGATGTAATGGTACGAATTCTGGTACAAGTTGAACTGTCCCGAGCCAGGGGCGAGGAAGGATAATATAGAGAAATGGTTAGAGTGGGCGGCGAAGGTGATATGGCCCAAAGGTGTGGAAAGGGAACCGCAACCAATAATACCATGGGTGAGTCCCCAAAAAGAGTACGATCCCATTATTAAGATGTTAGGAAAGGTGACGGGGACTGGAGCGGTCGAAGTAGGAACGAAGGTCGTGGCGGCAAAACAATACAAAGAACACAGTCCTTTTTTGGAGCAGTTACAGAAATACAAGGAGAGAGCCACCACTCTCTGTAGGGACCCCCCTGAAAGTGTAGTGGGATCCCATAGAACGAAGATACAAGCTCTAGCTATGACTCTGATACAGACTCTAAGGAGTCTATGGAATGGGACGTGAGGGGAACAATGCTGGCAATGGCAGCCTTGCCCCCCAAGCTCGAACGACATTGGAGACGCCACAAAAAGTTGCGTGAGTTCCGGCAAGATCAAGACAGGAGGTTCCAGGAAAAGTGGGGTTGGACTGCTCGAGATAATCAAGCAGAGGAACCGAACCGAGGGACGACTCCGTCGGACTGGCTCCCTAAAATTGATCCTGTCCCGGCAGAGGCCATGAAATGGAGAGGCCAGACCCCGACGGCAATGTATCATCACCATGGTGGACCATGGGATATTGATGGACATGGACTGATTATCTTAACAAACTCCCAGTATAACCCTAGGAACAATAAGTTCAAAAAGGAGTTAAGGAGCCAAGCTGGTAGGGAGTATATCGAAGAATTGAAGGACAGAGTCAAAGGTCTGAAGGGATCTGAGAAGGGAAGACAGACTGACTGTCAGTGGTGGAGAGTCCAGGCACTTCGCCATAATACATGTCCCGGTACAGGAGTATAAGAAGGAAGATTCCCTAGACGAGTATGAGCAGCAGCTGGTTGATGTGCTGGAGAAAGGACTGTGCCATGCCAGCAATGCAGGATACGCACGAGTGACGATGTATGTTGATGGGGCCAGATCAGGTGATTTTGCCATGGTTGGCAGCTGAAAAGGCCATGGTGCGAGCTGGGCGCATACACGTCACGGAGGCGGCAGCATGGTCTGGAATCAGAGAGCTGGTCCTGGTCACCTCCAAGAAGCAGTAGAAGGAGTTTCAGGAGCGTCTTGCCGTGACTCTGAGGCACCAAGGAGGCGAGAATTCCTGGTTTCAAGTGGTGAAAAAGGGTCAACCTGTCGGACCGTGGGCAAGCAGCCACACAACAGCAGGAGGCACAAGGGGAGCCGGTGACTTCACCTGATCGAACGGGACACCAGCAGAAATTCAGCGACAGCAGTGACGGCGGAAGCAGTGGCAGAGGGGGAGAGAGTAAGGAGGAAGTAGATGCCATGCGTCTGCATGGCAGGAGGAAATCACCGGGGCGGTTGAACTGAGGGTAGGACAGAGAAAGGGGGCAAAAAAGAAAACCCCAGTGTACTCTATCACACTTCAGAGAATGGCCTGTGATCTCTCCTTCGGATATATGGAAACGCTGGATGGACGGAAGGCCTACATGTCCGAGGTTGGCCAGCAGGACCATGGAATACCAGGAGTATGGGCAGAGCAGGTAGAGGAAGTAAAAGCACCGGTGAGAGAATGGGCTAACTTTTTGATGGCCCCCACTTACCTTACGTTACGGAGCCATGCATCACTGACAGCCAACTTTAAGAATGCGTTTTTGGCCATCATTCATGACGTCATGCTCCGTCGCCTGAAGAAAGCTGCCCTCAAGTATGTGAGAGAGACAGAAAGTCGACGACTGCGGGAACTGTCCTCCAGTGATGAGGAAGAGCCAGGGGCATCCTCCTAAGCAAGAGCTGCAGGGACGCAAGTCTACTAGGGATGTAGCTGTGGATACCAATGAGGCTAGTGCACCAGCAGCAGTGGGAGGAGGCTCTGGCTTTCAGGAGTTTAAAAAGATAAAGATACTGGTGCCGGAAAAGACCTTAGCACAGAGTTTACAAGAGTATCTGAAGCAACACTGGCAGATTGTGACAGTTTGCACCACTGACAATCAGGCACGACTGATGTGGCTAGCCCGTGCCACTGGGCAAGCATTGGGGCAGAGAGAAACAGTAGAGCATTATAAAAGACTGGTTCTGGAGGATGTTAATGATGAGGATGCCCAAATAGAAAAGGTGCACGGCCAATTAGATCAAGGAAAGACTTTAACACAAGTGTGGCACATTTTAAGTCACACGATCCGCATGATCAGCAGTAAGTCGGAATGTCCAGGCGCTCAGGAAACTGATGAAAGGCCGGAAGGCTGAGATGGATTTCGTCACCCTAGATCTGGTGAAAAACACAGAGGAACAAATAAAGGAGGCGCTGAAAAAGTGGGGCCTCAAGAGGAAGTTCAAGGAACAGAGGCAAGCCGAAGAGGGTCAACGTACTCAACAGAAGGCTGCCGCCCCGAAACCTCCACCTAACCCACAGAACCAACCAAAGAAGACAGATCAGCGACCTGCCTTCAGGGGTCCCCCCAAGAATGCTACAAGTAGCCGACCATCCGACCCGAGACCAGCAAGGGGAGAATTCAACAATAAGAAGGCAGGCTTAAAACTAATATAGTTAGTTTTTTAGCCTAATTTAAATTCTTTTCAGCAATCTGGAGGACGGTGAAGAGGACCTGGACAGTCTGCTGCGCTACATCGACGGGTGTTTTGAGCGAGTCGTTATGGGGAAAACCGACAAGACGCCGACTCCCTCCACCAGCAAGAGAACTCCGTCCACGAAAAGAAGCCGCCCTGAAGATTCCCCAGAGGCGGTATCGCCACCCACCACCAATATTGTGGGCATTCTGGAGTCCATTAACAACAAGCTGTCAAGCTTTGACGCCCGCTTGGCCCTGGTTGAAATCCTCCACAAGGAGTTTCAGGCCCTGCGGGAGTCAGTCGAGTTCAGCCAGCATCAGGTGGAAACACTGGCTGCTGAAAACGCTGTCCTCAAAGAGTCGGTGAATTCCCTCACCGAGGAAATGACCCGGCTCTTAGATGAAAATAAGAAAATCAAGGAATCTGTTATCGAGCTTCATGCCCGCAGCATGAGAGAAAATCTTGTGTTTTCAGGTATCCCGGAGAAGGCAGAGGAGGACCCGGAGGCTACAGTGAAGGAGTTTATCCAAACTCACCTGAAGCTCCCGGAGGACACCGTGAAGACCATCGCCTTCCATAGAGTCCATCGCCTGGGAGGGAAACGACCCGGGGCACGCAGACCCAGACCGATCGTGGCCAAATTTGAACACTTCAAGCAAAAAGAGCTGGTGAAGAGCCGCGGCCGGGAGCTGAGAGGGACGGACTTCATCGTCAACGATCAGTTTCCGAAGGAGATCCTGGAGCGACGCAAGGTCCTGTTCCCCATCCGAAAGAAGTTCATGCAGGGAGGCTCCTGGGCTGTAATTGCCGTGGACAAACTGTATGTAAACGGACAGCTTTACTGAGACAAAAACACCACACCATGGCTCTACTGATCATTCAGGTGATCTGTGTCCACATTAACGCTCTTTTCTGAGTTTTCTTTATTTCTTTTTTTTCTTTCTTTTTTTTCTACTTTTTCTTCTTTCTCTGCAGTTTTCGAAATGTATATTCAACTGTCTAAATAGTACCATTAACGCCGATTAATCAGCATAGTGCCGTGATCGTTTGTTTGTTTTGTTTTCCCCTCTTCTTATTTCAGTCTTATGTCACTCAGGTCACTTTTTTCACGTCTTTTTTATTTTTTATTTATTTTTTTTTTTCTGCAATCAGCAGTATGTTTACGTCACTTGCAATGCTACAATTTACTACACTAACATACAGCGTAGACGCACACACACCAACATACAGCGCACATACACACGCACACACCAACATAAAGCGCACACACACGCCAACATACAGAGCATACGCACACATACACACACACACACCAACATACAGCGCATATACACACATCTTTAGTGAGCACACAACAGTCCATCAGTTAGTTTAAACATGAGCACACTCAAGATTTGTCTCATGGAATGTGCATGGAGCTGGTTCGAGGGAAAAAAGACTGAAAATTTTTAATCAGTTAAAAGACTTAAATCAGAGTCAGAATCAGAAGGTTTTTATTGCCATATGGGTGAACAGGTTCACAGCATTAGGAAATTGCTGCGGTACTTCGTGCTTACAGAAAAAAAAACAAATAAGTATAAAAACTATAAGACAATATACAAGTATACAAATTGCAAATATACAGAGATATTAGAGCTATAACTATAGCACAATATTACAAAATTACAAAATATACAGTGCAGAGACTAATTAAAAGATAAAAGAATGTAGACTATATTCCACTAATATGTACATCAGTGCAGTCAGACAGGTGCATAGACATAGGGTCATCAGCGTTTGTGGAGGGTGGTGGTAACAGTCTTAGGGTTATTGTTCATGAGTCCAACAGCAGAGGGGAAGAAACTGTTCTTATGGCGGGAGGTTCTGGTCCGTATGGACCGTAGCCTCCTGCCTGAGGGGAGAGGGTCAAAAAGTCTGTGCCCAGGGTGAGAGTGGTCGGCTGTGATCCGACCTGCACGCCCCAGTGTCCTGGAGGTGTACAGGTCCTGGAGAGATGGGAGGTTACAGCCAATCACCTTCTCAGCAGAGTGCACAACGCGCTGTAGTCTCTGTTTGTCCCTAGTGGTGGCTCCAGCGTACCACACAGTGATGGAGGAGGTGAGGATGGACTCAATGATGGCAGTATAGAACTGCACCATGGTCCTTGCTGGCAAGTTGAATTTCTTCAACTGCCGCAGGAATGCCCAAATGCAGATGTTGTTCTTTTACAGGAGACACGTGTCCAAAACATCTGCGCACACTCTCTCCTCTCCACAGTTCCCTCACACTTACTCAGCCTGCTATAACTCCAAACAAAGAGGTGTAGCTATACTGATTAACAGGAAGATAAACTTTAACATTAGCAACACTACAATAGACCCTGAAGGTAGATTTATAATACTTAATTTATCTATTCAGAATATAGATTTATGTATTGCTAGCATATATGGACCAAATGTTGATGACCCCTCCTTCTTTCATACTTTCTTCACCTCACTATCTAATCACTCTGACACTACACTGTAATAGGAGGAGACTTCAACCTGGTACTTAATCCAGATATTGACAGGCTCAGTACAGCAGTGAGTCAGAGGAACTGGCAGTCTGCAGACATTCTTAAACAGTACATGAAGGATTTTGGTCTTTGTGATGCTTGGCATTCACATCACCCCACTCTGAGAGATTATAGTTTTTTCTCACCAGTACACAAGTCTCACTCCCGCTTAGATTACTTTTTAGTTAGCAGCTCCATTATGATGGACACCACAGACACTCAGATTCATCCTATCACGATCAGTGATCATGCACCAGTGTCTCTCTCTCTGACACAGAAAAGAGTTACACCACCAATCAGGAACTGGAGATTTAATACATCATTACTTAAAGAACAAGACTTCATTAATTATTTCAAAAAGGAGTGGGCTATATATCTAGAAATTATTGATCTGCCAGGAATATCACCATGTGTTCTTTGGGAAGCAGGAAAGGCAGTAATGCGGGGCAAAATAATATCTTACTGCTCGCATAGGAAAAATAAAGAAAAAGCACTTGTGTTAGAATTAGAACAAAAAATTAAATCTTTAGAAACTGCCTATGCCGCTTCACCACAAGAACATACAATTATCAGCCTGAGGAAACTGAAACTGGAGCTAAATGAAATAATTGATAAAAGGACACAATTTATGTTGCAGAGGCTGCGTTTAGAAAACTTCGAGAATGGAAATAATTCTGGAAAACTCTTGGCCAACCAATTAAAATTAAATAAAGAAAAAACAGCTATTTATTCCATTAAAGATTCAACTGGTAATATTACTCATGACCCACAACAAATAAATAACTCTTTTAAAGACTTTTATGAAGCTTTATACTCACCACAGATTAACCCATCTGATACTGAAATGGAAGAATTTCTTAACAATTTAAATCTACCAAAACTAAATGACGATCAAGCTGCATCTCTGGATTTACCTCTTTCATTATCTGAACTTAGTGAAGCAGTACAGCATCTCCCAAAGTTTTATAAAGAATTTTGGTCAGAGCTAGCTCCCATTTTTTTCAGAATGGTAACTCAGATTCAGAATGATCACATCTTATCTCCAACCCTAAACTCTGCTTACATTAGCCTGCTTCTTAAACCAGGCAAAGACCCCACACTCCCATCCAGCTACTGCCCAATCTCTCTCATTAATGTAGATCTTAAAATAATCTGCAAAGCCCTTGCCAAAAGATTAGAAAGTATTACTCCATTTATTGTACATCCAGATCAAACAGGCTTTATCAAGGGTCGGCACTCAGCCAATAATACACGTCGACTGATAAATATAATAGACTATTGTTCTATTAACAAATTAGAGACGACAGTCGTGTCTTTAGATGCAGAAAAGGCATTTGATCGGGTAAATTGGAGATTCTTACTAGCAGTTCTACAAAAATTTGGATTTGGTTCATCCTTTATAAACTGGATCAGAACACTACACAGCTCCCCAAATGCACGTGTTAGGACAAATGATCTCATTTCCCAAAACTTCAGTCTGCAGAGGGGCACCAGGCAGGGCTGCCCACTCTCTCCCTCTCTTTTTGTAATTTTCATTGAGCCACTAGCAGCAGCAATCCGTCAAAACGCAAATATTAAAGGGATTCAAACTGAAAATATGGACCATAAAATTAGCCTTTATGCTGATGATGTATTACTTTTCCTTGGGAATTCACAAGCTTCTCTCTTGAAGACTATCACAATAATAGATAAGTTCTCATCTATATCTGATTACTGTATCAATTGGAGTAAATCAACAGTTTTGCCTCTGAATTGTAATTTCCAGAGAACCTCTAGGACCCCACTAAAGTCAGGAAATATTAGATATTTAGGCATAAATTTTTCTGCCAGGCTCTCAGACTTGGTACGATTAAATCATATCCCCGTACTAAGAACAATAGAGGATGATCTCACATGTTGGAATAGTTTACCTATATCACTTATAGGGAGAGTTGCTGCCATTAAAATGATGATTTTACCAAAAATTAATTATCTATTTTCATTGATCCCTAATAAACCTTCCCTTCCTTGGTTTAAGTCACTAGATTCAAACATATCAAAATTTTTATGGAAAAACAAACCATCAAGAATAAGCTTAAAAACTTTACAAAAGCCAAAACAAAGTGGAGGTCTGGAATTACCAAACTTTTATTACTATTTCTTGAGCAGTAGATTGCAGTATATTTCAAAGTGGATCAAATCCAATTCATTAGACAACCCATGGCTGGATCTAGAACAGGCGTTTTGTGGAAAAATAAAAATCTCGGATCTACCTTTCATTAGTTCCAGTATTAAACATCATAACTGCTATAAAGTCCTTAGTATAAATACCTCTCTGACAGCCTGGTGGGAATTTTTAAAGATAACTAAATCTTCACTTATCCCCTGTAAACTAACACCCATTTGGAACAATCCAGATATTTGTCAGAAAAAGAAAATGCTGAATTTTCCGTTATGGCGTGATAAGGGTGTAAATAATTTAGAACATATTATCCAAGACAGAAACCTTATTACTTTCCAAGAACTTATGTCAAAATATAGAATTGGCAACGGTAGATTTCTGGAATATCAACAACTTAAGTCCATCTTACAGGGAAGATTTAACCATAATCAGTTGAATCTAGAAATGCCTACATGGGTAACAGAATTTCTTAACCTCTGTACCCCAAAATTGTTGTCAAAATTATATAAATTATTACTAAAAACTGATGATTCACTTTCCCTCCCAATTGCAAAATGGGAGCGTGGTCTTTCTGTTAACCTGGATCAAAATTTATGGACAGAAATATGTTTAAATATCTTCAAAATGACTAAAAGACCCCAAGTACAACTTTTACAATATAAAATTCTCCATAGAACACACTATACTGGACAAAGGATGTTCCAAATGGGCCTTACGCACTCAAACATATGCACCCACTGTACAAGCAATTCAGAGGACAATTATCTACACGCTCTGTGGTCTTGTGTACCTGTTCAGAGATTTTGGCAGAGGATATGTGAAGACCTATCCACATGGTTTAGCTGTCGTGTGCCAACTTCCCCCAGACTATGCATCTTAGGTGACATCAGTGAATTAGTAATGGAGTCAAATATATCACACGCAGTTCTTACCGCCTTGTGCATCACTAAGAAAACTATCCTCATGAATTGGAAGTCAAAAAATAAACTATGTATTACTCAATACAGAAATTTATTAATAGATCATGTTAGTTTAGAGAGAATGTCTGCTTCATCTAAAGACCAATTGGAGGAATTTGACTCCCTTTGGTTCCCACTGATCAGCTCCATTACTTAGTGGGGGTGGTTGGCTGTTGGTTCTGCTCCTGATGTGCTTTGTAGGTGGTCGGGTGAGGACTCTGGGGGCCCGTGTAGCTGGTGGCCTCCTGAGACTGGAGTCCTGGGGTGACCTTCTGGTGATGTCTGTGTGCCTGTTCTAGTTGATGGTGGTGGGGGCCTGGATGGTGCTGCCTTACGGTCCTGGGGTGTGGGCCGGGGTGCTTGGGGTGGTGGTGCCGGCCCTCGGTCAGTTGGCTGGTCTTCCCTGTGTGGTTTGGGGGCTGGGCCCTGGGGCCGTGCCGGCTCCTGGTGGGCCCCCCTGGCACTGGGGAGGTCTCTGCTGTCCTGGGCGCGCCACCAGGTGGGGTGGGTTGACCTGACCTGCGTCGGGATGTCCGGTCTGCGCTTTTGGGGCCCTGGGGTGCCTGCGCTGCAGGGGGGTGGGGTGGGGGGTGGGGGCCGCGGTGGAGTGGTTGGTGGGGACGGGGCACTGTATTTCCAACTCAGGCCAGCATGTCCTGTCGCTTGTTTGTGTCTATTGTTGAGTGAATGGGCGTCTAGTTTGAGTGGGCTACCCTCTCCGATGGGGGCGATGGCGCCAGTCTCAGGTGCTGCAGTGCTCTGGGATGCTGTCACCACGGCCCCGGGCTCACCCCTCCCTGCCCTGTGCTGGGGTGTGGGAGGTCGGGGTGCCTATTGAGCCAGTGGACAGCTGGCTCTCTTCTTCCAGGTTGGGTGGAGTTTTTTTTTTTTTGGGGGGGGGGGGGGTTGTTTTTCGTTTCTCCCCCTTCCTGGTCATATCACCCCCCCCCCCCCCCCCCTCCACACACACACACACACACACACACACACACATACACACACGTAGGGTGTAGGGTGGAGAGGCTACGTGCAGAGCCACGCGGCCACTTGCCTCTCTTTTTAATTGCACTATAGTCATTATAATTCACAACACATACACACATACTACACAATATACTTAGGACCTTTGGGGCAGGCATGTTACATAGAGGTTGATGAGATGGGGCCGCTGGCCCCATTCAGATCCTCTTTACTATCTGTCCCCAAATTTTATTTGCACTTTAGACATGGAGGGTTTTGGGGGGGCAGTGTGGGCAAGCACTGACGTCCAACAGTTAGTGCTTGTGGCACAACTGCCCCCTCAATTTTAACTGCACCCTATACACCTCATTCATTCACAACATAAACACATACACTTACAAGTTGGGCGGGGGGAGGGGGGGTGGGTCATCTCACACCCCGATTTCTTACACCTTGCCCGGGGTGGGGGTCGGGTGGTTCCTTGGGGCCGGGCTGGCGGCGTCTTGGGGTCACTGTTGGCCCTGGGGTGGTTTCCACTCGCCCCATCTTCAGAGGGTGGGTAGCTATGGATGAATGTGTGTCTTTGTATTTGTCAGTCTTCGTGAGTATGGGTGGGCGAGTGGATGTGTACGTATGGTGTATCTATCTTTATATGTGTGTGGGTGAGTGTGTTTGTGCATAAATGTATACACGGGTGTGCTTGCGGGTGTGCGTGTGTTTGTATGTTTGGCTGGACCTGGGTCTGGGCCTGTGCCTTGCCTCCTGGCCGCTCCTTGCTGGTTGCCTTCCCACCCCCCCTGCCCCCCTGGGGAGTGGGTACCTCCGGGTTCCTGGTGGGGCTGGATGTTCTGATGTGGGTGGTGACCTGCTTCCCTGGGGGCTGCGGCGCGGGGCTGCATTGGCTTCTTCGGCGTGGGGGGGGGCTCTGTGGGGGCTTGGGCGGCCCTCGGGTGCCGGGGGCCCTGGAGCCCTGCTGCCGGCCTTGCAGGGGGGGCTGGCCGCTGGGGGGGGGGGCTGGCCTCTCGTTGCCTCAGGTTCTCTGGTGTCCTTGCTCCTTGACTGCTGGGACTCCATCTGAGACCTCCCTCCCCCGTCTGCTGGGGGGGGTGTACGGTTGTCTTAGAATGAGTGGCCGCGGGTCTTCATAGGTCTTGAAGGGCTGCTGGTGGCCTGGGCTACCTGGGGTTCTCTTTGCCTGCCTCTAGCTTCTGGTGGGCGGGGCTGCGGCTTTCTGCCTTCATTGGTAAGCACATTTCATGACACAAACACATACACCCACATAAAAACACAAATGGTTGGTTTGTGTAACTATGCGTCGTCTTTTATTTTGTTTTCCCCACACAATCTTTAATTTTGCAAATATTGTCAATATCTTCTGTTTAACAAGTGACGAACTATTTGGTTTACCTACTTGCACTCTTTCTTGTTTCTTTTTTCTATCCCCCCCCCACCTTTTTTTTTTTCTCTCCCCTTTCTCTTTTCTTTCTTTTCTATTTCTTAAGCCTGTCATTTCTGGCACAATTTGTTAAATAACATGTTAAAAATAATTCAAATAAAATAAAGGGTCACACAGTAACAAGGGGAGAATCAGAATCAGAATCAGAATCAGAAGGTTTTTATTGCCATATGGGTGAACAAGTTCACAGCATTAGGAAATTGCTGCGGTACTTCGTGCTTACAGAAAAAAAACAAAAAACAAATAAGTATAAAAACTATAAGACAATATACAAGTATACAAATTGCAAATATACAGAGATATTAGAGCTTACAAAATATACAGTGCAGAGACTAATTAAAAGATAAAAGAATGTAAACTATATTCCACTAATATGTACATCAGTGCAATCAGACAGGTGCATAGACATAGGGTCATCAGCGTTTGTGGAGGGTGGTGGTAACAGTCTTAGGGTTATTGTTAGTAGTAATAAGGTGGTGGCCCTTTCACACCTAGGTGTGATTTTTCACACCTAGGTGATAAAAAAAGCCTTGCGCGTGCGTGTGAGGTGCGTGTGCGCGTGCGTGTGTCCGTGCGTGTTTGCGCTGACGTGTGATAATGACGTATACGGTATCCGTTCAAATCAGATGATCTCATTGTCTCTCCTTACAAGGGGGCTTTTTCCCAGACGGACATCAAAGAGGTTCAAACTCACAAGACAGTGGCTAAATAAAAATACAAAGGTGAATAATCTAATATCCGAGCCCACCTGTGGTGCATAAAGCACACAACACAGTGCCTAAATTAAAATACTATGGCTAAATAATAGCCGTATATCCTCCTCAACAGTAGGGCTGTTCATTTACATACAGAACGGAGGATGACCCAGTCCTGATTACACATTAATCAGATTAGTAGATTCATCCCTGAAACCCAAGGCATTTATTTAGACACACACACAAATAATTAAAACAGTGGTCTTACTAAAAAAACCGATGCACTGTTAAAATAAATTTAAAAAAAATATACTGACATCCACAACATATCCCAACATCCGCTTAGCAATGTGTAACTTTTTAGAAAGCCATAACCCGGCGACAACTTGGAGTACGACCCTGACCTGTGTCAGTACAGGGCGTCTGTGTTAATAAAACTGCACTTCCTGTATGGGATCACAAACATGTGAGTAGGTAATGCAAAGTTAGCTCAAAAATCTCTGAGTTTTGCTTCTTCTAGCAAGCTGTCCCACAGACTTTTGTGATGTTCTTGAGTGAAATGAGTAACTACTTTTACTGTGAAAACCAAAGAAATTCCGACAGTATTAAAAAAATATCAGACTATGCTCAAACTAGGCAATCCTATATCAACATTCTCCTCACAGAGTTAAGACAGAAAAACAGAATCTCACGCTTATCATAAGCTTTATGCGGTGAGCAGTACATTATTTTTCCATGTTAAAGCGTGGAGCGATGAGTGTGATCAGCTGAAACGGAGTTATTTTGTTGTTCTTTCAAATGAAGGCGCAAAGGATCATGGGAGTTCTCATTTCGGCGTTTATGTGTTTAGTTACAATGTTATCGGTCATGTTTTGCGGATCTCTCATAGATATTATTAATTTGAGATATGAATTACGTATGCGGTCAGGTACGGAGACTAACTAGTAATGGAACACCGTGACTGAGATGTCTGTATCCGCTAAGGGCCTACCGTCACCGCGGGTGTTTCAGAGCAGTACGTTTGTGTTTCTTGTCAATAAAGCTGTAGTTCCTGGCTATGACCAGTGAGCGCACGTCAGAAACTCTAAAATCAACTCGAGTTCTCTAGTGTTTCATGTATTTGAGCGTCACAAGACCGTCTCAAACGTTGGTTGTGAAGAGAATCGTGTAGCTTCTTTTTCCCCCAAAGTTTTTCTTTCTAAACTGACTCTGGCGTAACGCTACACTCGGACTTTTAAATGGATTCAGGTAAGCATATACTTTTACACAAAATTATGTGAACCTAAACTGTATTCTGTATAGCAACTCATTCTTTTTTAAAAAGAAAAAGAAATAAATAATTGTACGTTTGTGTATTTTGTGTATATTACATTAATGATAACTAACGATGCATGTTTTCCAGACGTTAAAACTTCACCGCCACAACCATCACGGGTGATGACCGTGCCTCCTCCTGATTCTTCATCTTCTTCATCTCCACCATCTCGCCAATTACCTGAAGAGCCGCTGTCGCGGCGCGGGGTCACGGCTGTTAAGATCGCTACACTACACATTCTGTGTAAGGCCGTGCAGAATTATCATGAAGGGATATGCCACGGATGTCGAGTCAAACACCCTAGCTATGATCAGCACAGCTGTAAGCAGGTTATTCCTGATTTCTTTTACGCGCCCCATTACGACGAAGTGATGAAAATATTCTGGACAGATCGTCTCATTCCTGCCGTTCGACTCTTCTTGTGGTCTAACAGTCGGGACGACGCACGTAAGGATTTCACATGGATTGTGGACGCTCAGGTGTCTGAATTGTTGCATGCATTAAACATCTTAGATGCAATAGACAGTTTGTATCATGATCTGAGGGAGGAATATTTCTTTGAGGACTTACCAGCAGAGCTTATCATGGTGGAAAACTACTGGTTAGGCAAACACAGACTGTGTATGTAATGCATACTCTGTATTTTTGGTTTATGGGTTGAAATAAAAAAAAAAATCAATATTAAAAACTGTACAGACTCCTCATTTTTAAACTCTGCATTCCTCACGGAAAACAGTGCAATATATGTTTAAAACATCTTTTCATTCATTCATAAAAACACCACATACTATGTCCCAACAAAACAAACAAACAAACAAAAAAAAAACAAAAACAAAAAAAAAAACAAAAAAACAAAAAAAACTATGGTTAAAGCAATAGTTGTGTATTTTTCCTATCTAAGGTGCGTTTCTTACACCATTCTTGTAATTCTATTTGTTATCACATCTGCATTTTTCTTAAAAAAAAAAAAAACAAAAAAACACTAACCGACTCTAATTCTCAGGTACAAAGAGGTCGGCACTCACACGACGTTCATTAGCTGAACTTTCACTCATGTACACTTTAAACTATTCATCCCTATTACCAGGGTGAGTTACTTTAGTTTCTGTTTTTAGCACCGAAGATGTTTTCACTGAGCTTGATAAAACCTGACAGTTTGGTGAAATCATTATAGGTGCAGAATCTCATCCTTTTTTCCACACAGCATACCCCAAAGCACGTTTCAAACTCACAACAGAATATCACACAGGAGGAAATAATGTCTCAGTGACATGTATAATCGTATTTTTGTGTAAGTCAAAATGATGCACCGATTTACCCATTATCCGTGTTTCTATTCTTTTTTTCATCATTAACAGAGGATCTTAGCTTGTTAATGAAACATCTCTGCACAGTTTGTCTTCATCAGAATCAATTCATTAGAATACAGCAGAATAAAAGTTTATTACAGGGTGTTGTTAAAACACATCAATTCGGCTATCATGTTTAAACAAACTCCCACTCCTAAATAACCTTTTATAAAATAACGATGCTAACAGACCGTATGTCTGCATCATGCAGAAGGATTAGGATGTTGATAAATCAGATCATACAGACTAGCACGTTTTTTTTTTCATGTGTAAACTTTGTTTTTCTGTATCTTAGACTGCATAGTGCCCACAGGGCTAGAGCCAATCAAGGGTGGGCCCCGTCAGAGCAAAGGATCATGGGAGTTCTCATTTCGGCGTTTATATGCTTAGTTACAATGTTGTCAGTTATGTTTTGCGCTTCTCTCAGCGATATTATTAATTTGAGATGCGAATTACGTACGTTTGTCAGGCATGGCGACTAGCTAGTAATGGATCACCGTGACTGAGAAGGGTGTAGCCCTTAATGACTCACGGTCACCGTGACTGGTTCAGAACACGCATATGCTGCAGTACTTACATATGACCAGCAGGATAAGGGCAGGAGCTCAGGAATTGGTGATAAACGCTTGTCTCTGTAGTGTGTTATTATTCACAATGGCCCAGGAGTATGATCTGGTGGGGGGTGCATAACTTCCCTGTGGAGACGTGTCAGCTACACGCGGTCGTGCTCGACATTGTTAAACTTACCGTCAAATCCGTTCTAAACATGCTTATTCAAAAACACAAAAGAGACATTTGCGCAGGATGTGAAGCCTCACACCCCTCACAAAGAAGACACACCTGTGGGGCTCCTGTAGATAGACACTTCTTTTTCAAGTATTATGACCATCTATCAAAAAGATTTTGGAATGGACATTTTATACCTATATTGATGCAAATTCTCCGTTTGGAAGGTTTCAACCCTGACAAACACAGGCTTATGGGTGCAACGGAGGCTTATCTCCATGAGTTAAGAGAGGTCAATGATATTGAACGGGCGCTTTTTGAATTGGAGGACAGTGTTATTGGTGTCAAACGGTCATCTGTTGACCATGTTTTAAATCAAAAGTATCATCTGTGGAATTAACTTCATTGTATGCATTTAAATCGAAATTGCATACTTTTTTTTTTTGGCTATGTCCATCGTTTGTACTTGATTTACTTAACTTTTGTTATAATTTTTGTTATTTTATGGCTATTTTATGTATATCTTTTAACTATGTGATGTTTGTATTTCTGTTTTACATGATTATATTCTACTGATGCTTATCTTAGTCTGAACACCCATGAAAATAAGAGATTTTTAATCTCAATGGTTCCTTTCCTTGCTAAAATATCAGCTTAGTTTGATATCACTATAGTGGACTTAAGTAATTTTTCATAGTATCATATCACTGTTTGTTGATGTGCAAAGTCTGCAACAATATGTTTTTTAAAATAAAAGTTTGTAGTGCAGTACTGGTGAGGCACAGCAGCGTTTTTATACACAAATCTGCACACTGAGGTCTAGTGAACGTGTAGGCATACAAAGTATTTTGTTTATCTCCACAGTTTGTATATCACTCCTATTTTGGTTTTAGTTTAAAGCAGCTGTATAAGAGAGAGAAAAAGCATTAACTATATTCTAACAGTACATGTGAAAGAAAACTCAAAGTTTACTCAAACAGGGCGGCAGTGCGCACATCTACTATGAAATGGGTGAATATCAGTTAGGATTATCTACTAGGCTTTGTTTTGTGAGTAAAAAATCACTGTACTGAATTATATTACTTAAAACTATGAGGTGAAATTAATACCATCACACAAGGTTGTGATGTTTATGTATCCAAAAATCAAAACATTCAGCGCACTGAATGCATTATTGGCTCAGTGTCCTTTATACACACTTTACAAGCTTTGTCCCAATAAAGTTCACAGATTAGGCAAAATGGCCTCTAAGCAAATGCAAAACCCCACAGACTGGGGGAGATAACTCAGAAAACCTCATCCACACAGTTCAACACCTACCCCCCACATTCACAATTCCTACCAATACAGACATACCCCCCCCCCCCCCCCCCCTCCCCATCACTTCTCCCCCCATCAGCTCAGGACTATCCCTTCACAGCCCCCCCATGCATGCAGTCTTGTGTGTGATTTAAACTATGTTTTTAACTCACACGGTATAACCGCAAGGATTTTATTTTGCTTATGAATGGATCTATACCAACTTTTCATCAGTAGACTATACCAAAGAAATATGTTTCTCTCCACTAAATCCCCCAAAGTTTTTTTTTTATTGGAATAAAAGACCTATGAATTTACCGCTGTTTTAACTACTTTCACGCCAAACCATCATGAGTTATGTTTGAGTAAATTAACCATGTATTTTCAGAGCCTACATCAGTGGTAAGGGGAATCTGAAACTAAGTTAGATAAAAATAATGCAGGTGCACGAGGGTTGTAGGGGTCATACTTACATCATACCTGATAGAGGAATACCAGACTCATGTAGTTGAAGAAACAATTTTAATACATTTTATTTAACAAGATACGGTCACACGTATTTTGTTGTAACCACAAGTTTATTCTGTAGTGAAGATCATGAAATTTTTTTAACATGTGTATCAATTTTAATGATCAGATACACATGAACAGATGTGTTTAATGTGACAAGAAAAAGGTGAAAAGAATCGTTAGTTTGCACATATTGTAGGTGGGGGAAAAAAAAGAGCAGTAAGCGCAGAAAAAAGTCCTTTTTTCTTTTTTGGAACACAAAAAAACTATAACTTTTAACCCGTACACAAAACGCTGTATCACTCCTGCTTTTATGAATGTTTATCCCATCACATATCACAAAAAACAACATAAGACATCAAATGATTTATACACATAGGCATATCAAACAATCAATTTTCTCGTAAAATGCTTGTTACTGTAATGTTACAGGTTGTCTCAAACTGATGTGGTGTTTGAGGGGGTCCACCATTCAGGTACATAGGGTATGGCCTCATCCTGAATCCAGAGCGGCTCAGGTTCAGATGCTTTCTCCTCAGCCCTGATACGGTTACGTGGGATGTCTAACATTGCAGCTACACCGAAATCCCATCCATTGTTCTTGTTGGTGTGGATACGACGGCGACGTATGTGGAAGTTTGGGTCGCACCACGAACAGGGGCATATTGCTGTCTGTGGGCCGCTCCACCAGGTCAGATCACATGATGAATCCTTAAGCGGTTCGGGGACAGACGTTTTCTCATTACCCGTGGACCCGATGATACCCGCTGAATTCTTTACCTCACTGCGTGGCTGGTTAGGATTGTCTGTCATGACATCTTCAGACTTAAGTGGCTGAGGGTCAGATGTTTTCTGTGGTCCGACGAAAGGATGCCAGGACCACTCTGTTGTATCGATGACTAGTGAAGGATTAAAATGCCACAAATCTTCCTCATCATCCTCGCTGGGTTCAATAGTCCAGGGTTGCGGAGGCGAGTCATTCCAGACAGACGCATCGTCAACATCATACCGTTTTTCAGATGTAGGGATGCAGTATTCAGAGACTTCAGAGTTTCCACTGACTGTACTGTTTGTACTTTGTTTGTCCAGGTTTGTCTGGTCAGAAGAGTCGTAAGACGCCATATTCTCGCCCCAGAGTCTGTGTTGTGAAAATATATGACCTTACAACAATTGACCACGGCTTTTAAAGACCGCGTGTGAAAGGGGGAGGGTATCAAGGTAAAACAGGCGTTGTATTACTAGCATCTAAACTGCCTGTAAATCATTTTGTTTTATGCTTGATATGAATCAAACATTCGTACCATAGACAAATGCATGAATTTACAGGCAGTTTAGATGCTAGTAATACAACGCCTGTTTTACCTTGATACCCTCCCCCTTTCACACGCGGTCTTTAAAAGCCGTGGTCAATTGTTGTAAGGTCATATATTTTCACAACACAGACTCTGGGGCGAGAATATGGCGTCTTACGACTCTTCTGACCAGACAAACCTGGACAAACAAAGTACAAACAGTACAGTCAGTGGAAACTCTGAAGTCTCTGAATACTGCATCCCTACATCTGAAAAACGGTATGATGTTGACGATGCGTCTGTCTGGAATGACTCGCCTCCGCAACCCTGGACTATTGAACCCAGCGAGGATGATGAGGAAGATTTGTGGCATTTTAATCCTTCACTAGTCATCGATACAACAGAGTGGTCCTGGCATCCTTTCGTCGGACCACAGAAAACATCTGACCCTCAGCCACTTAAGTCTGAAGATGTCATGACAGACAATCCTAACCAGCCACGCAGTGAGGTAAAGAATTCAGCGGGTATCATCGGGTCCACGGGTAATGAGAAAACGTCTGTCCCCGAACCGCTTAAGGATTCATCATGTGATCTGACCTGGTGGAGCGGCCCACAGACAGCAATATGCCCCTGTTCGTGGTGCGACCCAAACTTCCACATACGTCGCCGTCGTATCCACACCAACAAGAACAATGGATGGGATTTCGGTGTAGCTGCAATGTTAGACATCCCACGTAACCGTATCAGGGCTGAGGAGAAAGCATCTGAACCTGAGCCGCTCTGGATTCAGGATGAGTCCATACCCTATGTACCTGAATGGTGGACCCCCTCAAACACCACATCAGTTTGAGACAACCTGTAACATTACAGTAACAAGCATTTTACGAGAAAATTGATTGTTTGATATGCCTATGTGTATAAATCATTTGATGTCTTATGTTGTTTTTTGTGATATGTGATGGGATAAACATTCATAAAAGCAGGAGTGATACAGCGTTTTGTGTACGGGTTAAAAGTTATAGTTTTTTTGTGTTCCAAAAAAGAAAAAAGGACTTTTTTCTGCGCTTACTGCTCTTTTTTTTCCCCCACCTACAATATGTGCAAACTAACGATTCTTTTCACCTTTTTCTTGTCACATTAAACACATCTGTTCATGTGTATCTGATCATTAAAATTGATACACATGTTAAAAAAATTTCATGATCTTCACTACAGAATAAACTTGTGGTTACAACAAAATACGTGTGACCGTATCTTGTTAAATAAAATGTATTAAAATTGTTTCTTCAACTACATGAGTCTGGTATTCCTCTATCAGGTATGATGTAAGTATGACCCCTACAACCCTCGTGCACCTGCATTATTTTTATCTAACTTAGTTTCAGATTCCCCTTACCACTGATGTAGGCTCTGAAAATACATGGTTAATTTACTCAAACATAACTCATGATGGTTTGGCGTGAAAGTAGTTAAAACAGCGGTAAATTCATAGGTCTTTTATTCCAATAAAAAAAAACTTTGGGGGATTTAGTGGAGAGAAACATATTTCTTTGGTATAGTCTACTGATGAAAAGTTGGTATAGATCCATTCATAAGCAAAATAAAATCCTTGCGGTTATACCGTGTGAGTTAAAAACATAGTTTAAATCACACACAAGACTGCATGCATGGGGGGGCTGTGAAGGGATAGTCCTGAGCTGATGGGGGGAGAAGTGATGGGGAGGGGGGGGGGGGGGGGGGGGTATGTCTGTATTGGTAGGAATTGTGAATGTGGGGGGTAGGTGTTGAACTGTGTGGATGAGGTTTTCTGAGTTATCTCCCCCAGTCTGTGGGGTTTTGCATTTGCTTAGAGGCCATTTTGCCTAATCTGTGAACTTTATTGGGACAAAGCTTGTAAAGTGTGTATAAAGGACACTGAGCCAATAATGCATTCAGTGCGCTGAATGTTTTGATTTTTGGATACATAAACATCACAACCTTGTGTGATGGTATTAATTTCACCTCATAGTTTTAAGTAATATAATTCAGTACAGTGATTTTTTACTCACAAAACAAAGCCTAGTAGATAATCCTAACTGATATTCACCCATTTCATAGTAGATGTGCGCACTGCCGCCCTGTTTGAGTAAACTTTGAGTTTTCTTTCACATGTACTGTTAGAATATAGTTAATGCTTTTTCTCTCTCTTATACAGCTGCTTTAAACTAAAACCAAAATAGGAGTGGTATACAAACTGTGGAGATAAACAAAATACTTTGTATGCCTACACGTTCACTAGACCTCAGTGTGCAGATTTGTGTATAAAAACGCTGCTGTGCCTCACCAGTACTGCACTACAAACTTTTATTTTAAAAAACATATTGTTGCAGACTTTGCACATCAACAAACAATGATATGATACTATGAAAAATTACTTAAGTCCACTATAGTGATATCAAACTAAGCTGATATTTTAGCAAGGAAAGGAACCATTGAGATTAAAAATCTCTTATTTTCATGGGTGTTCAGACTAAGATAAGCATCAGTAGAATATAATCATGTAAAACAGAAATACAAACATCACATAGTTAAAAGATATACATAAAATAGCCATAAAATAACAAAAAATTATAACAAAAGTTAAGTAAATCAAGTACAAACGATGGACATAGCCAAAAAAAAAAAGTATGCAATTTCGATTTAAATGCATACAATGAAGTTAATTCCACAGATGATACTTTTGATTTAAAACATGGTCAACAGATGACCGTTTGACACCAATAACACTGTCCTCCAATTCAAAAAGCGCCCGTTCAATATCATTGACCTCTCTTAACTCATGGAGATAAGCCTCCGTTGCACCCATAAGCCTGTGTTTGTCATGGTTGAAACCTTCCAAACGGAGAATTTGCATCAATATAGGTATAAAATGTCCATTCCAAAATCTTTTGATAGATGGTCATAATACTTGAAAAAGAAGTGTCTATCTACAGGAGCCCCACAGGTGTGTCTTCTTTGTGAGGGGTGTGAGGCTTCACATCCTGCGCAAATGTCTCTTTTGTGTTTTTGAATAAGCATGTTTAGAACGGATTTGACGGTAAGTTTAACAATGTCGAGCACGACCGCGTGTAGCTGACACGTCTCCACAGGGAAGTTATGCACCCCCCACCAGATCATACTCCTGGGCCATTGTGAATAATAACACACTACAGAGACAAGCGTTTATCACCAATTCCTGAGCTCCTGCCCTTATCCTGCTGGTCATATGTAAGTACTGCAGCATATGCGTGTTCTGAACCAGTCACGGTGACCGTGAGTCATTAAGGGCTACACCCTTCTCAGTCACGGTGATCCATTACTAGCTAGTCGCCATGCCTGACAAACGTACGTAATTCGCATCTCAAATTAATAATATCGCTGAGAGAAGCGCAAAACATAACTGACAACATTGTAACTAAGCATATAAACGCCGAAATGAGAACTCCCATGATCCTTTGCTCTGACGGGGCCCACCCTTGATTGGCTCTAGCCCTGTGGGCACTATGCAGTCTAAGATACAGAAAAACAAAGTTTACACATGAAAAAAAAACGTGCTAGTCTGTATGATCTGATTTATCAACATCCTAATCCTTCTGCATGATGCAGACATACGGTCTGTTAGCATCGTTATTTTATAAAAGGTTATTTAGGAGTGGGAGTTTGTTTAAACATGATAGCCGAATTGATGTGTTTTAACAACACCCTGTAATAAACTTTTATTCTGCTGTATTCTAATGAATTGATTCTGATGAAGACAAACTGTGCAGAGATGTTTCATTAACAAGCTAAGATCCTCTGTTAATGATGAAAAAAAGAATAGAAACACGGATAATGGGTAAATCGGTGCATCATTTTGACTTACACAAAAATACGATTATACATGTCACTGAGACATTATTTCCTCCTGTGTGATATTCTGTTGTGAGTTTGAAACGTGCTTTGGGGTATGCTGTGTGGAAAAAAGGATGAGATTCTGCACCTATAATGATTTCACCAAACTGTCAGGTTTTATCAAGCTCAGTGAAAACATCTTCGGTGCTAAAAACAGAAACTAAAGTAACTCACCCTGGTAATAGGGATGAATAGTTTAAAGTGTACATGAGTGAAAGTTCAGCTAATGAACGTCGTGTGAGTGCCGACCTCTTTGTACCTGAGAATTAGAGTCGGTTAGTGTTTTTTTTTTTTTTTTTTTTTAAGAAAATGCAGATGTGATAACAAATAGAATTACAAGAATGGTGTAAGAAACGCACCTTAGATAGGAAAAATACACAACTATTGCTTTAACCATAGTTTTTTTTGTTTTTTTGTTTTTTTTTTTGTTTTTGTTTTTGTTTTTGTTTGTTTGTTTGTTTTGTTGGGACATAGTATGTGGTGTTTTTATGAATGAATGAAAAGATGTTTTAAACATATATTGCACTGTTTTCCGTGAGGAATGCAGAGTTTAAAAATGAGGAGTCTGTACAGTTTTTAATATTGATTTTTTTTTTATTTCAACCCATAAACCAAAAATACAGAGTATGCATTACATACACAGTCTGTGTTTGCCTAACCAGTAGTTTTCCACCATGATAAGCTCTGCTGGTAAGTCCTCAAAGAAATATTCCTCCCTCAGATCATGATACAAACTGTCTATTGCATCTAAGATGTTTAATGCATGCAACAATTCAGACACCTGAGCGTCCACAATCCATGTGAAATCCTTACGTGCGTCGTCCCGACTGTTAGACCACAAGAAGAGTCGAACGGCAGGAATGAGACGATCTGTCCAGAATATTTTCATCACTTCGTCGTAATGGGGCGCGTAAAAGAAATCAGGAATAACCTGCTTACAGCTGTGCTGATCATAGCTAGGGTGTTTGACTCGACATCCGTGGCATATCCCTTCATGATAGTTCTGCACGGCCTTACACAGAATGTGTAGTGTAGCGATCTTAACAGCCGTGACCCCGCGCCGCGACAGCGGCTCTTCAGGTAATTGGCGAGATGGTGGAGATGAAGAAGATGAAGAATCAGGAGGAGGCACGGTCATCACCCGTGATGGTTGTGGCGGTGAAGTTTTAACGTCTGGAAAACATGCATCGTTAGTTATCATTAATGTAATATACACAAAATACACAAACGTACAATTATTTATTTCTTTTTCTTTTTAAAAAAAGAATGAGTTGCTATACAGAATACAGTTTAGGTTCACATAATTTTGTGTAAAAGTATATGCTTACCTGAATCCATTTAAAAGTCCGAGTGTAGCGTTACGCCAGAGTCAGTTTAGAAAGAAAAACTTTGGGGGAAAAAGAAGCTACACGATTCTCTTCACAACCAACGTTTGAGACGGTCTTGTGACGCTCAAATACATGAAACACTAGAGAACTCGAGTTGATTTTAGAGTTTCTGACGTGCGCTCACTGGTCATAGCCAGGAACTACAGCTTTATTGACAAGAAACACAAACGTACTGCTCTGAAACACCCGCGGTGACGGTAGGCCCTTAGCGGATACAGACATCTCAGTCACGGTGTTCCATTACTAGTTAGTCTCCGTACCTGACCGCATACGTAATTCATATCTCAAATTAATAATATCTATGAGAGATCCGCAAAACATGACCGATAACATTGTAACTAAACACATAAACGCCGAAATGAGAACTCCCATGATCCTTTGCGCCTTCATTTGAAAGAACAACAAAATAACTCCGTTTCAGCTGATCACACTCATCGCTCCACGCTTTAACATGGAAAAATAATGTACTGCTCACCGCATAAAGCTTATGATAAGCGTGAGATTCTGTTTTTCTGTCTTAACTCTGTGAGGAGAATGTTGATATAGGATTGCCTAGTTTGAGCATAGTCTGATATTTTTTAATACTGTCGGAATTTCTTTGGTTTTCACAGTAAAAGTAGTTACTCATTTCACTCAAGAACATCACAAAAGTCTGTGGGACAGCTTGCTAGAAGAAGCAAAACTCAGAGATTTTTGAGCTAACTTTGCATTACCTACTCACATGTTTGTGATCCCATACAGGAAGTGCAGTTTTATTAACACAGACGCCCTGTACTGACACAGGTCAGGGTCGTACTCCAAGTTGTCGCCGGGTTATGGCTTTCTAAAAAGTTACACATTGCTAAGCGGATGTTGGGATATGTTGTGGATGTCAGTATATTTTTTTTAAATTTATTTTAACAGTGCATCGGTTTTTTTAGTAAGACCACTGTTTTAATTATTTGTGTGTGTGTCTAAATAAATGCCTTGGGTTTCAGGGATGAATCTACTAATCTGATTAATGTGTAATCAGGACTGGGTCATCCTCCGTTCTGTATGTAAATGAACAGCCCTACTGTTGAGGAGGATATACGGCTATTATTTAGCCATAGTATTTTAATTTAGGCACTGTGTTGTGTGCTTTATGCACCACAGGTGGGCTCGGATATTAGATTATTCACCTTTGTATTTTTATTTAGCCACTGTCTTGTGAGTTTGAACCTCTTTGATGTCCGTCTGGGAAAAAGCCCCCTTGTAAGGAGAGACAATGAGATCATCTGATTTGAACGGATACCGTATACGTCATTATCACACGTCAGCGCAAACACGCACGGACACACGCACGCGCACACGCACCTCACACGCACGCGCAAGGCTTTTTTATCACCTAGGTGTGAAAAATCACACCTAGGTGTGAAAGGGCCACCACCTTATTACTACTATTGTTCATGAGTCCAACAGCAGAGGGGAAGAAACTGTTCTTATGGCGGGAGGTTCTGGTCCGTATGGACCGTAGCCTCCTGCCTGAGGGGAGAGGGTCAAAAAGTCTGTGCCCAGGGTGAGAGTGGTCGGCTGTGATCCGACCTGCACGCCCCAGTGTCCTGGAGGTGTACAGGTCCTGGAGAGATGGGAGGTTACAGCCTATAGAGAACCTATAGAGCTTATCTTGAAATAGCAAATATGTTTGGCACAACAATGCATTCAGATCACAGTTCTGTTTGCAAGATCTGCCAGACATGACGGGCTTAAAAAAAAAAAAAAAGAGAAAAAAAAAAACAATAAGAAGTCCCAATATCTGCCACCAAAGGAATATAGAAAGTTATCGGCAGAACAGAAGGATGCGCTCCGACTCGCCCACCAGCAGGCAACTGAGGGAGGGAGGAAAGAGTAATGGACATGGCAGCTCAAGTCACCCTGGAGCATGCTTACCGGGTCATGGATAAGATCTATACCCGGGTGCCCTATCTGGTGGACTCAGGGGCTGAGGTGTCTATGACAAGGAGGGCCCTGAGTCCCAGTGGGAAGTTAAAGGTGCAGTTGGCAGACGCCTCCATCACTGAAGTCCCCTATGGCATCTGGAAGGGGATTGTATGGATCCTGGGGACCTATGACCTGGTAACCATCGCAGACTTTGAAGGGTTACATCAGAAACCACGCAACTGCAGAACGGTGGAGGAACGCCTAAAAGTTTTGCAGGCACGCCTAGTTAAGTTACCTGCGGCAGAAGATCAGGCCAGTGGGGCTTGGTACAAACCAGTGAATGTTCCAGAGGTGACAGAGCAGAAAATACAAGAGAGTGATCTTTCTCCAGAAGGGAAACAGCGGTTGAGGGAGATCATCTCCAAAGCAGATGTGGCAAGATTTAAAAATGACTGTGGCAATCTAGGAGCCAAATACATCCATACCATAGAGGGGGGAGTACATCCACCAGTTCGCCAGTATCCCTTGAATCCAGGAGCAGTAGAAAAGATGGACCTCATAGTCAGGGAACTACTGGCATTGGGGGTAATTTGTCAAGAGCTAAATCCGATTACCAATAGCCCGATACAGCCGGTAAAAAAGCTAGTGTCCTCGGGAGGAGGCTGGCGACCAATGATCAACTTTAAAGCTCTGAATAGAAGAACTGTTGCTAACAGAGCAAGCCTTATCAACTCTCAAGGGACTCTGAAGACCTTAAAGTTGAAACCTTTTAAGTCCTGCATATACTTGGCGAAGGGATTTTTCTCCCTCCGACTGGCTCGCGGATCCCAGGGGAATACATCCTTCACCCACAAAGGAAGATCCTACGTGTGGGAGAGGCTCCCCCAGGGCTACAAGAACTATCCTAATGCCTTCCAAGCAGCAGCTATGGATGTACTTGATGGACTGGACGCTACTATTTACATAGATGATGTGTTCATTGCTGATGATACAGAGGAGCAGCACCTGGATAGGTTACAGAAGATTGTGGAATGACTCAAACTGAACTTAACCTGTTAACTGGCAAGGGCCCGCCCCCGGGCCCTCTGTAGCGATTTCCGACTTTGAAGCCTCATAGCGTCACAGTAACGCTGCCGTTCGTCCTCACGATGCTTTTATATGACAGACTAGACCCTCAGAATTCGATTGACACCTCATTTAGCCAATCATGTTATGAAATGGATTTTCCAGAGCCAATAATATCCAGAGAGCGTCATGTGACATTTAAGGACATGCCCCCAAATGTTCTCCAATCGTTCTTATTGGTCAACTCTAACCTGAAATCTAAAACCACAGATGGATAGCCAATAAAATTCCCGACATGTGGGTATATGGCACTACGGGGTGTGTTTTCACATGAAGGCATAAACTCCCTGCGTATTCAGTGCGTAATTGCTGCGTCCTTCATGCGTAAACCAAACAGGAAGTAGGAGTCTATGCGCTGACGTGCATAAACAGTATTTACAATGTTTTCTCTCGGCAACAGATTGTCAGAATGCATCAAAACAGACTACATTTATTATACAAAGTGACTAAATGACTCACGAGAGTGGATTATTTTGTATTAGAGAATGTCGTCGCTGATTTGACCAGTTTTATCGCTGCAAATGAACACCTGTTACTCAGAAGGCAGAAGGTAAGTTTTTATTCTCAGCTCGTCCTCGTATTATATGCCGTTCTGATGTAAGTATGTATGTAATGCTGAGCTTGGCATGCACCATTACACAGAAAATATAACCGTGCACCGCTGTGGCACCACTTATATTGTGTGTTTGCGTGGGCGCTGTATAGTGGTGTGATTTACATATTGAAAGGTGCCAGGTGTTTGGGGGTGGGGAAAGGTGTACTGTATCGATTAGGGGTTTCGCGGGCTTCTCTATTACGTCAGCATCACCCGATAAAAGGGCAAGGTGAGGTGGACAACGTCTCAGAGCTTCATTTCAGATTCGTCGTGATCGCATCGTTGTTTTGGAGTTTTGCAAAATGGCACAGCGGGCCGCCGGCAAGACCAAATTCACCGCTCAGGAGGTTGTGGAATTGCTCACACGGAGAGAGAGCGACGTTTCAGCATCAGAGGTTTCAGATTCAACTGATCAGCCAACATCAGAAGAAGATTTGTTTTCCGATGGAGATGACCAGTAAGTGTCTAAAGTTTTACAAGTTGGGGGTGGGGGTTATTGTATGGGAGGAGGTTGTACATTTTGTATCAGACAAGGACTACTGGGAGGATTGTGTGGTTTTTATTTTATGTGTGTATGCACTGTCTGCATTTACTGTAACTTTTTTTGATATACAATGTATTTATTTGTGTGTGTAAGGGAATCACTGAAAAATGACTGGGTTTTTGGTGCATGAAGGCCTGACATTTTCCTTCTTTTACAAATTAGGGGAACCTCTGATCATGAGTGGCAGCCAGCCAAAGAGAAGATGGTGGAAGAGGCTTCTTCATCTGATAAAGAGGATCTAATGCCTGTTACAGCACGGGCCAGAAGGAACTTTAGGAGCAGAGGCAGAGCCCTGGGCCAGGACACAACCAGGAGCCGGAGCCGGAGCGGGGGTGGGAGCGCGGACACGAGCGTGGGCAGGAGCGGGGGCAGGAGCACAGGCAGGAGCGTGGGCAGGAGCACAGGCAGGAGCGTGGGCAGAACAAGGGGGGAGGGCACATCTACTCCAGCTGCAGACAGATGGCATGGTGTTGAGGAGCCGGATATAACACCACCCCAACCCGCTTTCCGCCCATGCAGAACACCGGGAGCGCAGCTTATTATGACTGCTGCATATAGTGCTCTTGAGCTTTTTCAGCTCTTCTTCACCGTTGATGTGCTTCAGACATTGTTGACTAACAGCAATGAGTATGGAAGAGCACACTGCGCAACACCATCCAGCCCTTGGACAGACATTACTATGCAGGATATGTTTGGCTTTCTGTCTGTCGCCATTTACATGGGTTTTGTCAAGTGCACATCTCTAACAGACTACTGGCGAGGTGGGAAGCTGTACAATCTGCAGTTTCCAAAGACGGTCATGTCAGGAAGAAAGTGGCTCAGGATCCTTCATGCTCTCCACCTGAGTAGTGCAGCAGAGGATTCTGCAAATGAAGCAAAAAGAGGGACACCAGATTTTGACCGACTTGGAAAAATAAAACCTCTTTACATGCAGATGAGAGATGCTTGCCGCCGAAACTACCATCCTCGCCAGGACATAGCAATCGATGAGCGAATGGTTGCATCAAAAGCAAGGGTTATGTTCAGACAGTATATGAAGGGCAAACCTGTTCGCTGGGGCTTCAAACTGTTTGTCCTTGCAGACTCCAGCAACGGCTACACCTGGGACTTCTTTGTTTATGAGGGCAAAACAGATAATATCAGTGGAAAGGGTCTCAGTTATGACGTAGTAACAAAGCTCACAAACACATCATTGCTAGGCACAGGCTATAAACTGTTTATGGACAATTTTTACACCAGTCCAACACTATTCCAGGATCTCATGCAGCAGAGGATCTGGGCATGTGGGACTATTAGAAAGAACAGACTAGGTTACCCAAAAACAACAGACAATGCCCTTGCTCCTAGAGCTCCACGTGGCAGCATCCGTTGGCTTCGCACCGGCTCACTTCTCTTCCTCCAGTGGCGAGACACTCGAGATGTCTTCCTCTGCTCCACCATCCACACAGCACACAGCAGCGACACGGTCACAAGGAAGGTGAAGGACAGCAGTGGTCGCTGGACAAAGAAGGACATCCCAGTTCCTCCGGCCGTCAAAGAGTACAATCAGTGCATGGGAGGAGTGGATGTCTCTGATGCACTGATTGGATACTATCAAGTCCTCCACAAAACCCGCAAGTGGTATAAGACATTCTTTTACCACTTCCTTGACATTGCAATAGTGAATGCCTTCATTCTCAACAAAGAGCTGCACACTGCAAAAGGACAAGTACCAATGTGCCAGAAGGCATTCAGGGAGACACTGGCTGAGCAGCTGATGCAGTTATGCACTGAGGGGAGTGTTCCCAGTTTTTCTCAGACAGGGCCATCTCAGCCAAGTGGCTCACGACACCGGCTACAGTTCATCACTGGGCACAAGACTGCTGGAAGACTAAAATGCCGTGTATGTGGTAAGAAAACTGCAGTTCAGTGCACCACATGTGACAAGCCATTGTGCTTTGTCCCAAACAGAGACTGCTACAACCGGTGGCACACTGAAAATTCCCTGTGAGGGGGATTGTCAGTATCCCTGTGAGGGGGAGGGGGTGTGGGGTGGGGTAGAGAAGATTGTAAATAATTGTAAATAGTTGCAGTTTGCTGTGCTGTGTTGTTTTTTTACATTACTCTGAAAAATAAAATAGCATTTACAGAAATGGTGATTTGTTTTGTGACTATTTTTTTTTACAATGTACAATAGTGTCATTCATATTTTATTAGATTAGTATGGCTTTATTTATGATTTATTCAGTAATTTTGTGTGTAGTACAGGATTCCTCAGGGTAGTATCTTTGATTAGAGCCCTCATTGATGACTGTATGTTGAAGCATTGAGGAGTTACAGCCCTTTAAAATTTGCATGTCAAAGGCTGCTAACATGTGGCACTCGGAGTCTCCAAATGGCAAGTGAGAGACCACGCCAGGGCATCAATGCACAAAAACCTTTACAAAACAATAGGCTTTTGTGCTATCTTGATGAAATTTGAAATGCACGACAAAAAGACTTCATTCTACAGCTCCAATGTATTTTCCAGTCGATACCTTCTATATTCAGTGTGTAGTTACATGATAAAAATCAGGAAAAATCTAGGCGAGGCAAAAATTGTCTACTTTTTCTGTGTTCCAAACTTAATAGCTACATACTCATTACAGTTACAGTGCTTTTGACTACATAAATGAAAAATATAGGTTGTCTGCTTCGCAAAGACACTAAACTTTTGTGTGTACTCCAAAGAGTTCAGGAACAGCAGCTGATTTAATTTGGGTATGCTTTTTCAGGCGTTTTTTGTGATCTTGGTGCCGCCAGTTAAGGGGTTAAAAAAGTGTCAGTTTGGGCAGAAGCGAGTAGACTATCTGGGTTTCCAGGTGTCTGATGATTTGGGACTATCTGAGGAATATAAAAAGAAGATCGAATGGATAGAACCTCCATCATAGCTGAATGAACTACAAAAAGTTTTGTGCAACTATGTGAGAGATCATGTTCCAGGATATCAGAGGTATGCTAAGCCACTGTATGCCAAGTTGAAGAAACAAGACGAAACTGCGGTATGGGATTGGACTGCGGCTGATCAGAGTAACTTGGAGGGGCTAAGACAAGCGATCCAAGGGGCTCTAAGGCTTGAACCCCAAAGTCCAATGGCAAAGTTGGTTGCAGAGATAAATTGCAAAGATGACAGAGCTACAGTAAAGGTGAGCAATGAGGGCAGTGGACTGGTTACCTTATGGAGTTATACTCTATCCACGGTGGAAGTAAAATATCCACTCGAAGAAAAGGAGTTTGCGGTGCTTGCGCGGTACTGGAGCACCTGGAAGGATTTAGCCCAAGGGCAAGGAATCCAAGTTATCACCGAAAGCCAAGTACACCGTTTCCTCAGAAAGGCTACCATCGAAAGCACCAAGGCAACCAATGACAGATGGGGCCGGTGGGAGGACATCCTGCTGGATCCAGATCTTGAGATTGGACCACTACAACCGGGAGTTCCAAAAGCTGCAACGGCCGAGGAACCGCCTCAAGAGGATTATGATTAGACTCTTTTCACAGACGGCTCGAAGAAAGGACGTGACGACACTGCGTATTGGGGATTTATCCTCAAGCTGAAAAGTAAAGAGCAGACCTGACAGCGAGGGAAGGTGCCCGGTACCGCGCAAGCTGGGGAAGTGACAGCAGTGTTAGAAGGCCTGCTAGAGTTGGAAAAGAGAAAGATTAAACAAGCAAGAGTAATAACAGACAGTCATTATTGTGCTCAAGCGTTAAAAGAAGATCTAACCATTTGGGAAGAAAATGGATATGAAACAGTGAAAGGAAAGACGGTAGCCCATGAAAACTTGTGGAAGAAAATTGCACAGCTACGAATGAATATAGACCTGGAGGTTGTACATCAGAGGGCCCACACCAAAGAAGGAGCTCACTGGCAAGGAAACGAAGAAGTGGATCGTTTCGTCCAGCTGAGGAAAATTGTCTTTGTCGGGACTGAGAAGTCGGATAACACACCCAAGGGTAAAATTGTCCCGAAAGACTGCGTGGAGGGGGTGACGCGGGCAGTGCACGAGGCACTTGGCCACGCCAGAGCTGTCCCGATGTGCAGGGAACTGGAGAAACAGCAGCTCTGGATTCCAGAAAGAGAAATCCGGCGTGTTCTCAAAGACTGTGTTGAGTGTGGTCAGTACAACGCAGGTCGGAGGGGACAGCGCATAGGAGGACTCACCATCAAGAGCACCGTTCCCTGGGGGTTGATTTGCATGGATGTAACAGGACCCTTAGGAAGAACAGGTACGAAAGGGGAAAAGTATCTGTTGGTGCTGGTGGACTCTATGTCAGGATATGTTGCTGTGAAACCTGTGCACCAGGCTAATGGCTCCAGTGTAGTCAGCATGCTGGACCAGGCATGTTGCTATCTGGGAATACCAAAGGAGCTCAAAACAGACAATGGAACACATTTTCGAAATGCAAAGGTGGACCAGTGGTGTCAGGAGAATGGGGTGATGAGAGTGTATTCGCCACCGTATACACCACAGGCCAATGGACTGGTATAGCGAACCATTGGACTGGTAATGCGCTGGATTGGTAAAAATGCTAATGGTAGAGAATGGAGTAAAAAAGTCTTATTGCTGGTCAAAACCCTGAACAACAGACATCGAGACGGGAGGTCCTCGCCAGCAGAGGAGTTGAATCAATGCCCCTTCACGTCACAAGAGGTGGGGAGGAGCTCTGGTGACAAGAAGCCATCACCAGATAACAAGATGTCATTACATGTTAGCCAGCGAGTGTGGATTAAAACACAGACTCACCCAGCTGGGGCAGCTGTGAAGGCAAAGTACGACAAGACTGACATAGTGACTGTGATCTTGGACTGAAGCACGGTTCAGTTGAAGAAGTCAGGAATCCAAGGAGTGCAGCAGCTGAAACCAGTTCCTGATTAGGTGACTAGGAGCTAAAATCATGGCCTGTAGCACACCTTGCCTACCACCCTATATCAGACTGGCCACTGTTAAGGGGGTGGTTATCATGAGATGCAGTACCGATGGGCTCTGGGCAGGCAGAGCCCTTAATATGTTGGAATATGCAAAGAAGGGAATTTTTACAAGAGACAAAGAATTGCTGCTGTGGAAAGAAGTCAAGAATAAATGTGTGGTGTGTTGGAAGCCCACCACCCTGGGTGTCCAGTGGGAAGGCCAAGGAAGAAATAAGCCCCTCCGGGCTGAAACCAATCGGAGGGAATTTAAGGGGATGAACCCCAAACCAGTAAAAGTGCTGGATGGTCATGTGTGTGGACTATGCTGGCTGAATAGTTTGCCCCGACTGAAGTTCTACACCCGGTGGGATTTAAGAGGGGGAAAGGTAGACTGCAGAGAATGTACATGCCAGTGCGACGGTGAACGAATACACCCATGTGGCAACTGCAGGCTGCAGCGGGAGAATTGACATCTGCTGCAAGTCGCCACTGCTAAGGGATGGCAGGTGAGGAAATTCCTGGATCCCCTGCAATCCTTGACACCAGTGGCTTGGGAAGAAAGAGAACGAGGGGAGAGCGGGAGTGACCCACTCAGTTCCCCCGACCCTGAAACAGAAGGCTCCAATCTCATTGTACATCCTGTATAATGACAATAAAGGCATTCTATTCTATTCTATTCTGCACCGCCCCTGCAGCTGAAGCCCTCATTAAGGCAAGGGTTGGGGGAAAGAGTGGTAAAACACCCAGACAGTGGATGTATGTGGAAAGAGGTGATTAAGAAAGGATGGCCTTATAGTCCGGCCAGGACAGAAGTCCAGGACCCACCGCCATCCACGGTGCAGGTGAATATGGTGTTTCGAGTATACAGAGACCCTGATAACCCAGGATATGCTCCTATCTCAAAGGATCTGAGGGAAGATCAAAGGACATTGGCGGAGAGCCAGGGCTGGACTGGATCGTGGGAGCTTACCACTTGGGGTCAGCTCATAGAGGAGGTTTACTCCGATCCCTCCACACCAGCCCAGGACCTGGGGCCAGTCCTAAGAGAGGAAGGGGCGCCACATGTCTGAATGCATGTGGCCATCAGGCGGTGCGGGCTAAGGAGAGGAGTAAGGAGTGTGTCATAACGCCAGAGGCGTGGCGAAGAGATGGCATAATCCAGCTGCCTGGGATGTGGGCAGGGCTTGCGGCCACACCCACTTGGCCGGAGCAGCTCACCAGAGTACAGCTGTCAGTCCAGACAATGGTCATCCCTTTTCGAGGAATCTACTCGATCGGAGCAACAGTTAGATGCCTGGGAGCCTGGTATACTTAAAAAACCCAAAAAGAGATTATTGGATGTATTGTGGATCTGCGGCGTATTGCTGTAGTACAGTGGAGTTAACCAGATCAGCCAACCTGTCCAAGCCTGAGACGGGGCAAATGGGATTAAGAGTGTTTTGTGGATACGAGTTGCAGTTCTTTTCATTGGACTTCGAACTTACCAAGGGCAGATGGAGGAACCAGCCAGTCCAGGAGTGTCCTATGTGGATGCCCTGGGTTCTTAATACGGCGTATCTTCAGGTCAACCAAGATCTGCTCAAGCTCAGATGGGGAGTCAATCACTGCCGACCGTGGTCAGGGACATATGTGGAAATATGGCTCGGGAGTCTGCTTATATGGACTAACAGCCCTTGCACCTTCAAGAATTTGAAGCGGAGAATCGATGACCCAGAGAGCGTTGTTATTGAAAATCAGAGCTTGCCCCTGACAGTGCGGGAGAAAGACTTTCCCAATCCTCGTCAGTCTATGAGGAACCTGCCGAGGGTAAGGAGGGATGAAACTATCTGTTCTATAACGAGGCCTGACGCATGGGGGAAGTTGGTGGAGCTCGTGAACCGCTGGGGTGAGCCCCTATGTGCTTAGCTTGCAATGCTAAGGGATGAAAAACCTCAGCAGCCAACTGGGAAAGTCATCATCACCCGTTACCGTTGGATGTGGAGGGGCTTCGACCCATACATTAAAGACATTAAAGAGGGGACACGGTCATATGATTGGGGATTGCCAAGATGTGATATTACACAAGTAGGAGCCTGGGAAGAGGGATATTGGAAATACAACTGTTCCCGAATGAGGGGCCACAACACCATGAAGGGGGCGCTGGAGCAGTGGCTATTATTCTGGGACACACCTGACAAGACTCGAACATGGCGGGGTCTGCAAGAAGAAGAGACTAAAGCCTGGGTCTTGCCATGCCTGTCAAAGACAAAGAATTATTGGATTGAATATCAGTATGTGGCTACAGTCTATTCCAAAGGGGAAGGGCTCCACGAATGGTACAGATGGACTGGCATCAGACCAAGTTTGACCTTAACCCCGAGACCATGGAGAATGAAATGCAATCAAGCAAACGAGACTTGCACCGTAGAGCTGGCGCGGAGACCCTGCAGTGAGTTAAATGGCTGGAGTGCCAACTGTACCAAGTGGTATGCTGGAGCTTACGAGGCCTATCAGCAAGGAGCCACCTGGGTGAGAAATGACTACCAATTGTTTGGAAATCTAACCAGAAGGAAGCAGGATCACAAAGAGTGGCAGCGAGCGCAAGGACCAGGACGGTACAGTTGTGTAAAAGCTCTGCTGGGTTCCATGGTGAACCAGCGACAACTCGTGGGGAAGATTGTGCCTGCAGTGAACAAAGCAGAACTCACCAGGCTGGAGGAGAATGCATTTCGCAAAAGCCTGTGTGAAGGAAAAGAAGTAGAGGGGTTCGAATGGATCGGACCTAACAAGATGTACAACAATGGAACTTGAGAGATGCCACAGGAACATTGGTTGCAGGCGCGATTGTACCGTGGCAGAATTGTATGGGAGAACCGTGTTCGAGGGTATTGAGGAAGCACCCAGGGAGATAGTGTAGAAGATTGAAGATGGAACATTAGCTCTGGGATCAGAGCTTTGGGCGGTTATTAAAACAATTCTGCCCTATGCCTTGATTGGAGTAGGAGTTGTACTGTTGGGGCCACTTCTAGGAGGTCTGATAAAGTCAGGAGTCAAGGGACAATGCAGAAGGGGGTGGAGAAAAGGAACTACACCCGGAAACTGGGAGAAGTTGGAGCTCCTCCTACGCGAGGGAGGATCGCCTCGCAAGTAAAAGGTTCTTATTGGCAACCAGAACCCACAATGGGACTTGTCTGCGTAACACGGGAAGCCACAATTAGCATCAAAGCCTTTGAAATGACAGAAATGGGAAATTGGACTGAATCACCCACAGCACCACCTCAGTCGATTAAGGAGTTCAAGGGAGAGGCAGCAGAGTTCGTCACGTTGGAAGTCATATGGTTTGTCTTCTGCTGCACGGGGCTCTGGGCCAGAAGTCAAGGATTCAGGGTCCTCTGCCTTGGGGAAGGGATTGTACAAGTGCTGATAGTGAACGTGTGGAGAGGTGAAGTCACATACACCACGTCCTAGTTTGTTGCCTTCCTTCTAGGAAGACTTAAGATCGACACATCGAAAAGAGAAATTATGAGAATGATCATTCTGGTCATCTGGCTAGTACTGGATTTGGTCTCACTGTGGTACTCGGTAGCATATTGGGCTAGGCTGGTGCTAGAAGGACTGGTGGTCGTGGGCTTACTAAGCTACATGTACTCACAGGTCAGCAAGCTGAAGGGCAGCCATGCTCCAAGGTGGGCTCTCAAGTTGCTTCGCCTATGTCTGTGGGGATTCGGCTGGGGAATTCTAAGTGTCATGTGCATACTAGGGATCATCACTAACCTGCCCCTGATCGTCTGGTTCGTGTTGTATGGGCATCTGTTCCCACAACCGGTTCAGAAGGAACCAGTCAACAGTTCACCCAGGGAGGAAGGAGCCACGACAGCTGACACCCGATGTTGGACAAGGGGTGTAGAACACATGTATGAAGAAGTCCCACTCTGACAAGATCCTGGAAGGTGCTAACCTTGTTACGAAGGCAGGTCAAAGCATATCGCAAGCTACAGCTATGTCAATAATAATCATCCAATCAAGAATTATGTTACCATGTATGGATAAGAAAGCAAGCAGGAGGTAAAGGGACCCACCCATGGGAGGTGGGGCGAACTGAGGATATAACCAGCAGAGCATAAGAGGAAGCTGGTCAGTTTGGGATCGGGGACCGTAGAGGCAACAAGGATAGAGGGATGTTGAGCACCACCAGCAATGCAAGTACCATGTCTGCAGCAACTGCCTCAACCACTATGATCTTAGGAGTAAGTACAAATCCAACTTACATCCAGAATTGCTCTGAACCCCAGGAGTCAGAGATCAATTTTACTGGAATTGATTTCTGGGTTTTCGAGTGTATATGGTTGGTGTTCTGCTGTACCGGTGATTGGTCTACGAAGCAGCCCCTGAGGATTATAGCCCTGTTTATTGGCTTCTTCAAAGCACTGATAGAGACTGTTGTTACGAGAAGAATGAGGATGACCCTATCCTGGTTCATGATCTACCTGCTGGGGCGCACCGACATTGAGACAAACCAAAATGGGGTAATCAAGACGGTGGCTTTGCTGATTTGGTTGCTGCTCGACGTCGCAGTGGATGTCATTGGAGGCACCTGGAACATCGGATATCTACTCGAGGGAGTATCGATGGCCGTCTTCCTGGCGTACCAACTGACCTTGACGTTAATCAGATACGGAAGACCAGGATGGTGTCAACTCGACCAGGTCGTTAATGGAATCGTGTGGGTCATGGGCTGGGTAGTCCTGACGATTACCTGTTGTGTAGGGGCTGAAGCATCGGTCTCCATGGCAGGATGGTTCATGCTGTATCCCATCTTCTACACCCTAGTCAAGGCCAGGATAATGGGAAGAACCCCACCTCCACAACGGAGAGGCGGTTGGCTGGATCTGATCAACAACAGGGGCCATGGGGAAGGAACCGTGGCCTGATCCAAAGAAGACGGATCAACGCTCCGCTTGCAAGTAAACTTAAAGAAAGAATTGGAAAACGATTAATTATAAATCAATTTCTTTGTTTTGATTATAGGAGGACGCTGGATGCACCGAGTGTGGAGCCACGCACTTACTGGGGTTAGGTTAATTGGCTACTCTAAATTGCCCATAGGTGTGAATGAGAGTGTAAATGTGAGTGTGAAAGGTTGTTTGTCTCTCTGTGTTAGCCCTGTGACAGGCTGGCAACCTGTTCACGGTGTACCCCGCCTCTAGCCCTATGACAGCTGGGATAGGCTCCAGCCCCCCAGTGACCCTGAACAGGATAAGCGGAAGCGAATGGATAAACAAATTAATATTCTGAGAAACAGTAACAGCAAGAATATTCATTAACACCAGTGTCTTCATCTGTCAAACTTTTTTTTTAAATTTCAAACCCCAAAATATACATTTGAATCATGTTTACGAATACTCTGAGAAATAAGTAATAAGTGCATGTATTTACGTCCTTCCACTGATCCATCATTTTTCCTAACAACTTATCCAGTTCCCACTGAAACCTGTTCCACCTGACATTGGTCATGAGTGGACGAGTGACCAGTCCATCACATGGCCATCACAAAGAGATCAACAACCATTCACACTCACATCCATTTTAAAAATGAGTATTTCCTTTGGACTGTGGGAGAAGACAGAAGCACCTATAAAAAACCCATACAGGGACAGGGAGAATATGCAAACTAAACGCCAGAGTTTAGTTTGCATATAATAAAAGCTAAGTGCTTTAATTAGCTAACATTCACACACATTCATACTCCGACGGAACGGTCGGAAACCAACTTGGGGTTAAGTATCTTGCCCAAGGATACATTGGCATGTAGCCTGGAGTAGCCAGGAATTGAACCACTGACCTTCCAATCAGTAGGTGACCTGCTCTACCTACTGAGCTACAGCCACCCCACTATTATTGTCACGTCCTGGGCCGTTTGCCCAGCGTTTTGTGTTTAGTTTATTTCCTGAGCTTCTCCTCCCAGTATGTTTGTCTTGTTCCCCGTGTTGTGACTCGTCTGCGTGTTCCTTGGTTTATCACTTCCTGTTTTATTTTGACAGTCTGGTTTTCCTGTGCTTTGTGTTCAGCTTTGCTTCCCCTGTGTAATTAGTTTCATTTGCCTCACCTGTTGTTCCCTGCTGTTTCCTCTTGCCCTGATTACCCAGTGTGTATTTAAGCCCTCAGTTTCCATGTGTTCCTTGTCGCGTCGTTGATGTTTTGTGCCCGCATGTTCCAGTGTTCCTTGTGTTTTCCCTTCGTCACCCCTCCGTTGGATTTTGGTGTTCATTCTCCTCCGAGCCTTAATAAATCTCTTTTAAGTTATGTTTGCTTCTGGAGTCCTTCATGTTGGTCCTTCCTCGTCCGTTTCCTCCCCGGCCATGACAGAACGACGCGACCATACTATGGACCCCGCGGACACAAGGGGCCCCCCTGAGCAAGAAGAGAAGATCCTGGAGCTCAAGGATTTGGCCAGGAAAATTATTCATGCCACAAACGAACACAACCGGCTAATGCAGTTAGCTTTTTGCTGTGGACTGATCTCTTCCTCTACTTGGCTCCTCACCCATCCTGACACTGCCTCACTTGCTCATTCAGTAATCATGCTTCGGAAAAACCTGCAATATGACCTGCATAATATTGGCCGCCCAGTCCAGGGCAGGGATTCAAATTTTTTTCTTCAAGCCATCGCCAGTGCACCTCTCCTGCGGCCAGACCTCTCATCCCCATTGTCTCCTCCACTCCCCTGCATCCCACCGCCACAGGCACTGCCTCGCTCCCAGGACCCGCCTTCGTCCATCCTACTCACCTCTCCCACCTTGTCCTCGTCTTTGTTACCATTTCGCGCACAGCCCGCTGCCTACCCGGACCTCTCTTGGCTGCCGGCTGATGTGGAAATCGTCGATTCACCTCTGCTGGTCGACATCCTGGATGCAGAGAATCGTGCATCCCACTCCAACAGAAAGCGGAGGAAGCAGCGCACCCGGCATCGTCACGCTCCCCCCCGGTCGCTCTCGCCCCTGTCTGCTGTGAGGCCAGCTCGTCTCCAGGAGCCCCAGGTTCCGCCAGCCTCTGTGAAGCTCTCTGCACCCGTTCCTGTTTCGCGGGTGGGGGCAGCCACGGACGGGCTGACCTCTGCGCCCGTTCCTGTGTTGCGGGGGGAGGCAGCCACGGACGGGCTGACCTCTGCGCCCGCTCCTGTTCCGCGGGTGGGGGCAGCCACGGACGGGCTGACCTCTGCGCCCGCTCCTGTTCCGCGGGTGGGGGCAGCCACGGACGGGCTGACCTCTGCGCCCGCTCCTGTTCCGCGGGTGGGGGCAGCCACGGACGGGCTGACCTCTGCACCCGCTCCTGTTCCGCGGGTGGGGGCAGCCAGGTCCAAGCCTTCACAGCAGTTTTCAGTGTCGTCCACAGTGCCTCTTCAGCCTGTCTCTCAGTCAGCTGTAGCTCCGGCCACCTCCCAGTCTCAGTCAGTTCTTGTAGTTCCGGCCTCCGCTCAGTCTCAGTCAGCCTCTGTAGCTCTCCCCGCTTCAACTTCCCCAGTGCCAGCTCTCCCCGCTTCAGCTCCCTCAGCCTCAGCTCTCCCTAGCTCTCAGTCTGTCTCCACGCAGTCAGCTCTCCCTAGCTCTCAGTCAGTTTCCACGCAGTCAGCTCTCCCTAGCTCTCAGTCAGTTTCCACGCAGTCAGCTCTCCCTAGCTCTCAGTTTCCACGCAGCCAGCTCTCTCTAGCTCTCAGTCAGTTTCCACGCAGTCAGCTCTCTCTAGCTCTCAGTCAGTTTCCACGCAGTCAGCTCTCTCTAGCTCTCAGTCAGTCTCCACGCAGTCAGTCTCCACGCAGCCAGCTCTCTCTAGCTCTCAGTCAGTCTCCACGCAGTCGGCTCTCCCTCAGTCTGCTCCCACGCAGCCAGCAGCTCTCCCTCGCCCTCAGTCAGCTCTAGCTCCAGTCGCTCTCCCTCGCCCTCAGTCAGCTCTAGCTCCAGTCGCTCTCCCTCGCCCTCAGTCAGCTCTAGCTCCAGTCGCTCTTCCTTGGTCCCCAGTGTCAGCAGTTTCAGTGCCCTCTCAGTCAGTTCCCTCAGCTCCTGCCCTCTCTAGCTCGCAGCCTGCTCCCACGCAGTCTGCCCTCTCTAGCTCGCAGTCTGCTCTTTCTGTCTCCTGGCCTGCTTCCACGCAGCCAGTCGTCTCCCGGCCTGCTTCCACGCAGCCAGTCGTCTCCCGGCCTGCTTCCACGCAGCCAGTCGTCTCCCGGCCTGCTTCCACGCAGCCAGTCGTCTCCCGGCCTGCTTCCACGCAGCCAGTCGTCTCCCGGCCTGCTTCCACGCACTCAGCTTCCCCAGTGTCAGCTCCCACGCACTCAGCTTCCCCAGTGTCAGCTCCCACGCACTCAGCTTCCCCAGTGTCAGCTCCCACGCACTCAGCTTCCCCAGGGTCAGCTCCCACGCACTCAGCGTCTTTGTCTCAGCCCCGGTCTCGCCCGTCGACTGCTGTTGAGTCTCTGGTCTCTGAGTCAGACTCCCAGTTAACTCCCATGTCGCCATCATCCTCACCATCAGACTCACCCGCACTATGCCTTGCAAAGCAGCCCCAGCCTGCGCATCCAGTGTTCGAGCATCCGGAGAGTCCTGCTCAGTCCGAGCCGCCGGAGTCTTCGGAGTGTTCCGCTCAGTCCGAGCCGCCAGTGGGTCCCGCTCGGTTCGGACCTTCCGAGTTTCCTGTGTCCTTGACCGCCCTGGGCTCAGGGGAGTCCGGGCATGTTGCGGCTCTGGTGAGTCGTCCTCGTCCTCGTCTCCGCCGCCGCCGCTGGGAGCGCGGTTGGCCTCCAGTGTCTTCTCCTCGTCTCCGCCGCCGCCGCTGGGAGCACGGTCGGCCTCCGGTGCCTGCTCCCCGTCGCCGCCGCCGCTGGGAGCACGGTCGGCCTCCAGTGACTCCTCCTCGTCGTCGCCGCCGCCGCTGGGAGCGCGGTCGGCCTCCAGTGACTCCTCCTCGACGTCGCCGCCGCCGCTGGGAGCGCGGTCGGCCTCCAGTGATTCCTCCTCGTCCTCGTCGCCGCCGCCGCTGGGAGCGCGGTCGGCCTCCTTCATCCGGACTCTGCTTTGTGGCCCCTTGGCCTGTGCGGCCCCCTGAACTGTGGACCGTTTTTTCCCCTGCTGCTTTGTTTTGTTTTGTTTTAGCTCCTGCTCTGTTCGTGGACTTTGACCCATGTGTTGGATTTTGGAGTTCCCCAGCCTTGTGCCGTCGCTTTTGTTTCATCCTGTTTTTGCTTCTCGTCCCCGTGTTTTGTTCTTGTTTGGACTGTGTTGCCTCTGCTCTGCCTCATTTTGATGCCCCATGTTGGACTGTCTCCAGCCTTGTGCCGTCGCCTTTTGTTCTGGTCCTGTGTTTTTGTTTTCTTCCTGTACGGGTTTGATTTGTTTTGTTCACGCCCTGTGATTTCTGTTTTGCTCCCTGTCTTTGTTTTTGTTTCGGGCCCTCCTTCCTGGTCCCCCACCTCCCGCCCTTGTCTGGTTTTGCTTCTGGTTTTGGCCGTCGGGAGCCGGCCTTTAAGGGGGGGGTACTGTCACGTCCTGGGCCGTTTGCCCAGGGTTTTGTGTTTAGTTTATTTCCTGAGCTTCTCCTCCCAGTATGTTTGTCTTGTTCCCCGTGTTGTGACTCGTCTGCGTGTTCCTTGGTTTATCACTTCCTGTTTTATTTTGACAGTCTGGTTTTCCTGTGCTTTGTGTTCAGCTTTGCTTCCCCTGTGTAATTAGTTTCATTTGCCTCACCTGTTGTTCCCTGCTGTTTCCTCTTGCCCTGATTACCCAGTGTGTATTTAAGCCCTCAGTTTCCATGTGTTCCTTGTCGCGTCGTTGATGTTTTGTGCCCGCATGTTCCTGTGTTCCCTGTGCCTGCCCTTCGTCTCCCTGTGCCTCCCTTCCAAGGTTTTTGTATTTGTGTTTCCCCGGTGAAATAAATCCCCTTTTAAGTTATGTTTGCTTCTGGAGTCCTTCATGTTGGTCCTTCCTCGTCCGTTTCCTCCCCGGCCATGACAATTATAGCCTTTGTTTGCCAGGAAAGATTATGCCCATCTGTATTTTTTGGTTTGGACAATAAAAACATTTTACTTCACGCCTGCTTTTGTACTCCAATTCCACCTGTCACACCGCCTGATATGACAGATAAATCTTATAGTTAGTTGTGGATCAGGTTAAATTGAACGTATTTGATTGTAACATTGTCCTTGGGTCTGAAATACTTAATTACCTGTAGTGCTCTTAAATAAGAGCAGTGCAGAAGCTACAAAACTTGAAATGAAAATTTTGTGTGTGCAGTAGAGTGGGGAAGTCACGAGGTGCCATGGAATTGGATACAAATAAACTAATATTCTGAGAAACAGTGACTGCAAGAGTATTCATTAACACCAGTCTCTTCATCTGTCACAGTTTTATTTTTAATTTCAAACCCCAAAATATACATTTGAATCATGTTTACAAATACTCTGAGAAATAAGTAATAAGTGCATGTATTTACATCCATCCACTGATCCATCATTTTTCCTAACTACTTATTCAGTTTCCACTGAAACCTGTTCCACCTGACATTGGTCATGAGTGGACAAGTCATAAGCCCATCACAGGGCCATTACAAAGAGATCAACAACCATTCACACTCACATCCATTTTAAAAATTGGCTTTTCCTTTGGACTGTGGGAGAAGAGAGAAGCACCTATAAAAAAACCCATACAGGGACAGGGAGAATATGCAAACTAAAAAAAAGCCCAACAAATTCTTCTTAACTGATGCATTTGTAAATGTCTTTAACACAATACATAAAACAAACAGAGAGTTGGAGTTGCATAGTATTTTGAGACTTATGACAGACGAAGGTTCTCAAACAGAGGACAGATTTTATGGCTTTAAGGAATTTGTTTCCGCTACATTCCAGATGATGCTCTTATGCCATGTGGAAAAATGTTGAAAGGATCATGTCCAGGATCATGATTTTTCCAGTCTGGTTGAAGTGGAGGATTGTTTAATGCCATCAAGCTTCCCAACCAGAAACATTCAGAGCCCACCGATATCATCACCTTTGGCCAATTTTCTATTTCTTCACCAAACCAACTCTGTGGGTGGACAACTTTATGTTAAGTTATGCAGAAGTTTAGTCATCAAGAGCCAAGTAAAACTGTGTGTAATGTTTAACAAACCTTCAGAACATCATCTTTGCTGCTGTAGTAAAGAGCCAGCTGAAGATTTTGTATTGTTGACTGTCTATAATCTTTAACCTGAAATAGAATGTTGCATTTAGAATAGCATCGGGAACTTTATCATGTTTCATAATATTTTTTCAGTCCAGTACCTTCTGTGGTAGTGCTCTTCTTTGATTTTGCAGTCCAAACAGTTTATCTGTTAGTTCAATCTTTTGCGCTATTTGAGACATTGCAGCTGCAAAGCAGTTCTATAATTATAGTTAGACAAATGAAACAGAGTTTTTAGTCTAACGTGATGCCATTTGAGTAAGAATTAACTATTTAGTACTGTGTAATCTCAACTCTTCACACAGTAATGTACCTGAATCCAATTTTTGGGCACTTTTGAGTCTTCAAATTGTGATTTCACACAAGGTTTCATTTTAGGCCACTTCTCAAACTTCAGCTCTTCGTACATCTCTTTCAGTTTGGTTTCACTGACTGGGTTGTTCATGCTTTCTGATTTCCCTGTCTTTATTGAAAGAGCAAGCTCCCCTGCCAGTCTATATAAAGCAAAGTAAAGTTTACACTTCTGTGTAAAACACATATCTTATTATGTTATTTTATTATAACTGTCTGGTGCATCACAGTATTTAATTATATCTGAGCTGACAATATATACAACACCTGTCCTTGAATGATTCCAATTCTTCTTTCTTTTCTTTTAGAGCAGATCTGTGGAATATAAAAATTGATCTAGTTTTATGTGGCTTTTTTTTCTGTGCATAGTATACACAGTATATACTTTACACACACACACACACACACTATATATATATATATATATATATATATATATATATATATATATATATATATATATATATGTACACACATTCAATTTGCTTATCCTATTCAGGGAGCTTATCTGACATAGGGCGAGAGGCAGGGTACACCCTGTACAGGTCGCCAGCCTGGCTAACAACCATCCACACTCACATTCACACTTACATTCATACCTATAGACAATTTAGAGTGGCCAATTAACCTAGCAAGCAATGACACTTCCCTAATAACAAGATTATCTGCTATATGGAATATCAAAAGAAGAAAGTACTCAGTTATTAAAAATAAAGTGTCAAACCAAGAAAGACCTCCACTGCTGATGAGGAAATTCTTGCCATAATGACATGAAATATTCACCTTGCCTCTTGAAGTTTGTCTTTGTAAAATGTTTCCATATCAGTCAAACTGTTCAAAAACACAATAATGTAGTTTAAAAACAGGATTTGCCTTTAACTTAATTTTGTTTATTGTTTTTATATTTTTGAAACAGTAATATATACAATGTGTGCAACAGGCCTTTTTTAAAAACAATTTCTATGCTTTAAATTTAATAAAGCTTACTGGAGAAAAAGTGTCAGATTGAGTAAAGCATCAATAGGCATTGACTGACTTGATAATAGGGCTGCAATGCTTCACACATGCCAATCCAGTTGTTAAGTGATGACCTAGAATTCCATTTCTGGGTCCAAACTGTCACTTTATCAATATGCCGCAATGCGGTGTCCCTGGTTGTTTTAACCGGCCCGACTCAAAAAAAAACAAAAAAAACAAAAACAACACACTCAGCTGTCATTTTACCGATGAGAAAAAGAAGCGGAAATGGCTGCAGTTGATAATGTTACAATCATCTTTAATAGTGAACAGTCATTGGCTACGCCATTGTTGTTTATTTAGGAGCATTTGGACCCGGAAATGACGTCAGACTTAAAGACCACTATTGGTGAAACTATGCCAACTTTGATTTACAGGGAAGAAAAAGTAATATATATTTTATATGGTTGGAAAAATGGGCCATTAAATTTATATCAGCAGCAAACCTGATTAAAATGTTTGAATGAAGTATCCATCTTCTGTGTATTTACTACCACATTTTAAATAACCTTATGCTAAAAGTAAAAGTAGATAGCTAAATAAGTGGCATTGCATAATTATGTGATTCATAATACGTCGACTAATCGTTTCAATAGTTGCTGACTAGTCGACTATGAACATAGTCATTAGTTGCAGCCCAAGTTGATAATCACGTATATTGTGCTAGAGTGGAGAGAAATGCTGTTTCATGCATATCTAGAAGAAGTATAATTACCCTTCTTTTTGAAGACTCACTTTGTAAAATTTTTCCATCTCAGCCAGTCTGTCAAAAAAAACAAAACAAAACACTGAAAGTTAAATTCAGGTACAGCACATCATCTCACAAACTCATGATTATGATTCTGTGCAAAGGAATGGTTTCTGAAGAATAGTTTCTTTCAGTTGACAGATGTATTGTCATTATCCTGGGTCTCTTTATTGAGTGATTTTGAGTTGTTTTTTTTTTTTTGTGGTTATTTCATGTTTTTCTGCTAACCCTTGTCTTGTATGTTTCATATTTAGTTAAAAAAAAACAGAACTCATTTAAAAGAATTTAACATGACATTCTGAGATAGAGAAATTATTCTATTTCGCGACTAGACTCTGATGACCAGGGGTGAAAGTAGTTTTAAATTCTTGCCGGTACTATGAAAAGCACACACACACACACACACACACACACACACACACATATATATATATATGCCTGCCATATAAACTGCACTACATCTGTGCCGCTTACGGGACGTGGGTGTCCGTTGCCAAAATCCTCGATCTTATTAATTGATTAAGTCGTAGCGAGTCTATTCTGACCCAAAGTACAGCCGTGACCGGTTCTGAATGACGGCTTTACAGCAGACAGCCTCGCCAACTCTTGCCGGTACTGCGTACTGGCGCAGAATCTTTTAGTGGTACGCAGTACTGGACCGTACTGGCTTACTTTCACCCCTGCTGATTACCCAATATGGCAGAACAGAATCCCAGCAGTTATAGGATTTGGGATAAGACCCCTAAAAGAAGAGAAAGAACAGTTTACCATGGCATGAAAGGTTGATTTACAGAATGAAAACACAATTAGCTGAAGCCTGACCAATGGCACCAAAAGTCAACAAGATTATAAATGGGTGTAGTGATATGGGTTAGTGGTCATTGAAGGCCAAGAGAAGGACGATATAGTGAGCACCTGAACTCAGGTTTGATGGCTGACGATAGCCAAGAGTAAGATGAGCGAACCTGTGATCAAGATGGAAGATCAGTGAAGGCTAGGAGAGCCTGCGAGAAGTTTCTAGGGCATTGGAGGCCAAGATAGTCAATGGATTCATGGCTAATGGAGCTCAGAAAATGAAATATTTGATAAAAGGAATGGAAATGAGTCTAAAGATGGAAGATACTTTGATACCACCACCAGCAGTTTTTTGTTTTAAGACTTGAGTTACTTAGTAACAGAAAAAGGAAAACCACAGGTAAATTTAATTCAATTCAGCTTTATTTATATAATGCCAAATGACAATAGTCATCTCGAGATGCTTTATATTGTAAAGTAACCCTACAATAATTAGAATTAGAATTAGAATTGAACTGGATCATGTGAAGAGTAGTCCATAAAAATTAAAAGAGACTGAAGTCTTGTGAAGCTGCTGAAGAAGCACCTACCTACCTATTTGTTTAGTGGTGAGGTTTTGAAATTTCACCATGGAACAGTGGAGCCAGAGGGTAAGTTGCACTTGAAAATGGGAGAGTTAATTCATTGCAACCAGGGAAACAGCTGTTATATTTGTCACAAAATATGGGGATGCATGTACTGTCAGGACTGACATGACTTAGAATCAGATGACCAATCAGGAGAGACAGCCGATGTTTAACAAATGAGGCACAAACAAAGTTGTGCTGCACTTAATTATTGAGGATGCCTAGAATGCCAAGAAACTCCACACAAGGACGGACTGCTTGATTTCCCATCTAAGAGAAGAATGCCTAAGATGTATTAAGGATTTTAATTTGGAGTATAAAAAAAAAAGCCCAAATTGACTAGACTAGAATCAGTAAGCTGAAAATCAGCCAACAGGTAAAAAAGGGAGAGCTGGGCTGTTATTCAACACAAATCTGACTGCAAAATAAAATAGTCTTTGGTGTTACAAAGGGCATGACACAACAGATGAAGACCAGGATTTGGTAGTGTATCAGTTAGGGTTAGGTGCCGGAATTATCAAGTGGAGTGATTGGGCTCAGAATTCAAGCTTGAAAAAATGGATTACCCAAGTATTGCATCAATACAGTGCAAGTTTTGCACTGAATTATTAGGGCCCGAGCACGAACTGTGCGAAGGCCCTATTGTAATTGCTTCGTTTATTGTTATTATTTTTTTTTTTTTTTTTATTAGGCCCGAGCCTCACGAAGTGATCGGCGAGGAGCCTATTGTATTCGCTCGCGCGAAAAACGAAAAAAGGTCAAAGTCGAGCGCTCTTTGACGGACCCTCGACTTTGGGTCCGTTGTCAAAGTCGAGCACAAAGTGCTCGACTTTGACGGACCCTCAAACAAGGTAGGTCAGGTCGAACGCTTCTCGAAAATGTATATATGGGGGTGAATGGAGCAGCCCATAATTGAAATCATTAGCGTCATGAGCTAGCTTGCGCGATGAAATTGGGTCAATGACGAGCGCAATGCGCTCGTCATTGACCATGGACCTCACGACAACGTGGGTCGTGTCGAGACGTTTCCGAAAACGTATATATGAAGGTGACTGGAATGGCGCATTATTGGAATCGTTGGCGTTCTCCATTATTAGGCCCGAGCCTCACGAAGTGATCGGCGAGGAGCCTATTGTATTCGCTCGCGCGAAAAACGAAAAAAGGTCAAAGTCGAGCGCGAAGCGCTCGACTTTGACAACGGACCCTCAAACAAGGTAGGTCAGGTCGAACGCTTCTCGAAAATGTATATATGGGGGTGAATGGAGCAGCCCATAATTGAAATCATTAGCGTCATGAGCTAGCTTGCGCGATGAAATTGGGTCAATGACGAGCGCAATGCGCTCGTCATTGACCATGGACCTCACGACAACGTGGGTCGTGTCGAGACGTTTCCGAAAACGTATATATGAAGGTGACTGGAATGGCGCATTATTGGAATCGTTGGCGTTCTCCATTATTAGGCCCGAGCCTCACGAAGTGATCGGCGAGGAGCCTATTGTATTCGCTCGCGCGAAAAACGAAAAAAGGTCAAAGTCGAGCGCGAAGCGCTCGACTTTGACAACGGACCCTCAAACAAGGTAAGTCAGGTCGAACGCTTCTCGAAAACGTATATATAGGGGTGAATGGAGCAGCCCATAATTGAAATCGTTAGCGTCATGAGCTAGCTTGCGCGATGAAATTGGGTCAATGACGAGCGCAACGCGCTCGTCATTGACCATGGACCTCACGACAACGTGGGTCGTGTCGAGACGTTTCCGAAAACGTATATATGAAGGTGACTGGAATGGCGCATTATTGGAATCGTTGGCGTTCTCCATTATTATTATTATTATTATTTTTCTTTTCCGCAAATGATCGCAAATTTGACCCCCTGAACATTTACGAAAACGCACCAATTTTTGCACAAAATTCAGGACCGGTGAAAAATTTTGTTTTTTAATATCGCCATTAAAAAACTCAAAAAACCAGTGGAACTGCGCCCCCTGTCAAAATCAAAATACATTGCGCCTATGGGAGGCCTTGCCATGTAAAGTTAGCCCAAGAGTCATGAAATTCGGATCAAACGGAGATCTTGTGAAACCCAACAAAAAAATATATTACACCAACTCCGGACAACAAACAGGAAGTCGGCCATCTTGAATTGAAGTTTGTGAAGCGCAGAGTCAGCATTTTTGCACACCTCGTACTTGAATTAACTTGTCCTAGGGCATTAAACCAACTGGCACCAAAATCGCTCAGGAACATCTTCACAAGTTGGGCATCAAAAGATGTGCGAGGTTTTATAGAATATTCAACGGTGTTGGCATGGCAACCGCGTGAATTTGGTCTTCGTTTTTGTCTCTCGCCGCAATTTTGTTTGTGCATTCGTTCGCACAATCTTTGGCCGATCAGATTCAAAATTTAATAACTTGTTTACTGACCCGGCCTGAACCCACAATTAGGGAATCAAGTTTCTAGGTGCAATAGCGCCCCCTACAGAAGCAAACAAAAGTTTGTATAGAGGTCCACAATTTTAGTTTCACTGAAATGCATGAAAATTTGTGTCAACATTCTTGACGTCATCCTCATCAAAAAAGCCAATCACACCCATGCTCTATTTTGTAACACGTTGCCATGGCGGAGCCCGAAATGCCCCATTTTATTCTAATGGGAAAAAGCGAAAAATCCCCCATATTAAAGTTTCTGCTTACTTTGCCCGAAATACATGAAATTTGGTACACAGATTGCTGATGTCAGCCTGATCAAAAAAGTCAATCACACCTATGTCATATTTTGGACGCTGTTCCCATGACGATGCCAAAACTGCCCCATTTTATCCCTATGGGAAAAAATGTGAAATTTCTGCGATGGAAAAATGACCCTTGCTTTCTCAAAAATGCATACACATGCCTGAAATTTGGTACAAGCATTGTCCACATCTCCCTGAACATAAAACCTACAGGTGAAAATACTGTAATGTGTAAGGCGTTGCCATGGCGATGCCCAGAATATGGCATCTTTTTCTTTGAAAAAGTCAATACATCCATTGCAGTTTTTCATATGTGACAGCAAAAAAACCCCCGCTAAAACTGGCACGGCCGGAAAAGCACGGTTCAAGTCGGCACCGGCGCTTGGGCAGCGGCCGGCGAGGGCCTATTATCGCCGCTTGCGGCTTTAATTATTATTATTATTATTTTTCTTTTCCGCAAATGATCGCAAATTTGACCCCCTGAACATTTACGAAAACGTACCAATTTTTGCACAAAATTCTGGACCGGTGAAAAATTTTGTTTTTTAATATCGCCATTAAAAAACTCAAAAAACCAGTGCAACTGCGCCCCCTGTCAAAATCAAAATACATTGCGCCTATGGGAGGCCTTGCCATGTAAAGATAGCCCAAGAGTCATGAAATTCGGATCAAACGGAGATCTTGTGAAACCTAACAAAAAAATATATTACACCAACTCCGGACAACAAACAGGAAGTCGGCCATCTTGAATTGAAGTTTGTGAAGCGCAGAGTCAGCATTTTTGCACACCTCGTATTTGAATTAACTTGTCCTAAGGCGTTTAACCGACTGCCACCAAAATCGCTCTGGATCTTTTACACAAGTGGGGCATCAAAAGTTGTGCGAGGTTTTATAGAATATTCAACGATGTTGCCATGGCAACCCCCTGAATTTTGGCTTCGTTTTTGTCTCTCTACACAAATTTGTTTGTGCATTCGTTCACACAATCTTTGGCCGATCAGTCTCAAAATTTAATAACTTGTGTAATGAACCAGCCTGAACCCACAGTTAGGGAATCAAGTTTCTAGGTGCAATAGCGCCCCCTACAGAAGCAAACAAAAGTTTGTATAGAGGTCCAGAATTTTAGTTTCACTGAAATGCATGAAAATTTGTGTCAACATTCTTGACGTCATCCTGATCAAAAAAGCCAATCACACCCATGCTCTATTTTCTAACACGTTACCATGGCGGAGCCCGAAATGCCCCATTTTATTCTAATGGGAAAAAGCGAAAAATCCCCCATACTAAAGTTTCTGCTTACTTTGCCCGAAATACATGAAATTTTGTACATAGATTGCTGATGTCAGCCTGATCAAAAAAGTCAATCACACCTATGTCATATTTTGGACGCTGTTCCCATGACGATGCCAAAACTGCCCCATTTTATCCCTATGGGAAAAAATTTGAAATTTCTGCGATAGAAAAATGACCATATCTTTTTCAGAAATGCATAGAAATGCATGAAATTTGGTACACATATTCTTCACATCACCCTGAACAAAAGACCTACAGGTGAAAATTCTGTAATGTGTAAGGCGTTGCCATGGCGATGCCCAGAATATGGCATCTTTTTCTTTGAGTTAGCCAATACATCCATTGCAGTTTTTCATATGTGCCAGCAAAAAAAAAATGCCTAAAAATATACGCACGGCTGGAAAAGCACGGTTCGAATCGGCACCAGCACTTGGGCGGCGGCCGGCGAGGGCCTATTATCGCTGCTTGCAGCTTTAATTAGGGCCCGAGCACTAAACGTGCGAAGGCCCTATTGTAATTGCTCCGTTTATTATTTTTTTAGGGCCCGAGCACGAACTGTGCGAAGGCCCTATTGTTTTTGCTCTGTTTATTAGGGCCCGAGCACGAACTGTGCGAAGGCCCTATTGTAATTGCTTCGTTTATTATTTTTATTTTTATTATTATTTTTATTTTTATTATTATTCAGGCAAATGAATTGGCTTTTTGGGGGCTTTATCATATTCAAAAACTCATGAAACTTTGCACATGCATCACACCTGGTGAAAATTTAAGTATTTTAATGGGCTCGGGCAAGGGCGCGCCCAAATGGCTCGCTAGCGCCCCCTAAACTGGAGCCCCACCGCTGTGTTTCACGTACATGAATGAAACTTCATACACATGTATATCATGTCCACGCGCACAAAAAATCCTCTTGGAGCCATGCCCTAAACCCAACAGGAAGTCCGCCATTTTGAATTAATTATGCAAATTTGGCGATTTGCAGCCCTCACACTTTTTCTAATAACTCAGAGGTTTTAGACGTTATCATCTTCATATTTGGTTTGTCTAACCTACACCCCCAGGGGAATCTAAATCTCGAAAATGGTGAGTTTTTGCCAAGGGGGAGGGGTCCTTATGCCCCTTTGAACTTTGATCATTCGCCATGAAATTTTGATTGCCTCTCATTCATACCTACATGATCCAATGTGCATCAAACTTCTCCAGTAGGATGAGGGTGCCCCCCTGAACACATACATATGACAATATTTAATATCAGTCGCAGCGCCACCTAGTGGGAACAGGAAATGTCATATTTTACACTTGGAGGTCCAGCTCCAAGGTGGTTTAGCAGAACCATCTCAAATTTCACCTGGAAAGCCTTAAGAAGTTGGACTTACTGTGTTTTCAAAACTGTGAGTTTTTGGCAAAAGGGCGTGACCCTTATGGGACGGCAAAGTTCGATGATTCGCCATGAACACAAAAATGGCTGTAACTCAAAGCCAACTTGCCCAATCTGGCTCAAACTTCAGTGGTGTGATAAGCATGCTGCCCTGAACACACTCATATGCATAAAGTCCATAAACGTTAGAGCGCCGCCTAGTGGCAGCTCGGAATATCTTAAAATAGCAAGTTTTTTGAGTAGCCCCGGAGCTACGTTTTATCTACATGTATGAAAATGTACATGCTCATGTAACATACTAAGACGTACAAAAAAGTCTCTTGGACCCATACCCTAAACCCTACAGGAAGTCGGCCATCTTCAATTGAAGGTGTCAATTTTTGCGATTTCCACGCCTGCTATTTGAACGAACTTGTCCTAGGGCATTTCACCCACTGACACCAAATTGGCTCCAGATCATCTACACAAGTAGCCCATCAAAAGTTATTCAGGGTTTTGTAGAATATTGAACGGTGTTGCCATGGCAACCCTCTGAATTTGGACTTTTTTCAATTTCAAATTCACAGAGATTCTAAACATCAGCCCCTGGGCTGTGCTTTCTCTATGTACCTGAAAATGTGCCTGCTGATGTAAGATGCTAACATCTACAAAAAACTCTCTTGGACCGATAGCCGAAACCCAACAGGAAGTCAGCCACGTTCACTTTAAAGTGTCATTTTTGCAGCATTTTTCGCCTTTTTCAGGCCTTTTTGCCTCAACTCCTCCTAGGGCATTTGACCCAGTGAGACCAAAATGGCTCCAGATCATCCACACAAGTAGCCCATCAAAAGATATTCATGGTTTTGTAGAATATTGAACGGTGTTGCCGTAGCAACCCTCTGAATTTGGACTTTTTTTCCATTTCAGGCCCAGATAGGTTCTAAACATCAGCCCCAGGGCAGTGCTTGGTCTGTGTACCTGAAATCGTGCATGCTGAAGTAACATCCTAAGACGTACAAAAAAGTCTCTTGGACCGATAGCCGAAATCCAACAGGAAGCCTGACATGTTCTAATTAAGGTGTCATTTTTGCAGCATTTTTCACATTTTTCAGGCCTGCTATTTGAATCATCTTCTACTACAGCTTTTCATCCAGTCACACCAAAATGGCTCCAGATCATCTACACAAGTAGCCCATCAAAAGATATTCATGGTTTTGTAGAATATTGAACGCTGTTGCCGTAGCAACCCTCTAAATGTGGGATTTTACTCATATACCACAGTGCACCAAATTGTTACATCTCTGACATACATTGTCCGATCTGCCTCAAACTTCACAGGCTTAATGGGAGGGTAAGGGAGACCGGACACACCCCTCTATCAGCTTTGTTTCACACTCATAACGCCACCTAGTGGCAACAGGAAATCAGTAGGACACTGATACTCATCATCCTATGGTCATTACAGTTTCATTGATGGCTGCAGGCATTACATAGAGCATTGTGACATATTAATTAGTGGGCACTCACCGACGCCACCTAGTGGAAGCGGGAGACGATCGACGCGAAGTACGGCTAGCCTGCTGAGCCGTCAGCAGCCGGGTGAGCCAGCTACTCTCTCGTCTGCGAGAACCTCCGAGCGCGGTTCGGCTGGAGCGTGCCACGGGTCGACGCGCGGCTTGGCTGGAGCGCGCCAGGGGTCGACGCGTGCCGGGTGCGAGGGCCCGCTCATCGCCGCTTGCGGCTTTAATTATTATTAGGGCCCGAGCACGAACTGTGCGAAGGCCCTATTGTTTTTGCTCTGTTTATTATATTATTATTATTATTATTATTATTAGGGCCCGAGCACGAACTGTGCGAAGGCCCTATTGTAATTGCTTCGTTTATTATTATTATTATTTTTTTTTTTTTTTTTTTTTTTTTTTTATTATTCAGGCAAATGAATTGGCTTTTTGGGGGCTTTATCATATTCAAAAACTCATGAAACTTTGCACATGCGTCACACCTGGTGAAAATTTAAGTATTTTAATGGGCTCGGGCAAGGGCGCGCCCAAATGGCTCGCTAGCGCCCCCTAAACTGGAGCCCCACCGCTGTGTTTCACGTACATGAATGAAACTTCATACACATGTATATCATGTCCAGGCGCACAAAAAATCCTCTTGGAGCCATGCCCTAAACCCAACAGGAAGTCCGCCATTTTGAATTAATTATGCAAATTTGGCGATTTGCAGCCCTCACACTTTTTCTAATAACTCACACGTTTTAGACGTTATCATCTTCATATTTGGTTTGTCTAACCTACACCCCCAGGGGAATCTAAATCTCGAAAATGGTGAGTTTTTGCCAAGGGGGAGGGGTCCTTATGCCCCTTTGAACTTTGATCATTCGCCATGAAATTTTGATTGCCTCTCATTCATACCTACATGATCCAATGTGCATCAAACTTCTCCAGTAGGATAAGGGTGCCCCCCTAAACACATACATATGACAATATTTAATATCAGTCGCAGCGCCACCTAGTGGGAACAGGAAATGCCATATTTTACACTTGGAGGTCCAGCTCCAAGGTGGTTTAGCAGAACCATCTCAAATTTCACCTGGAAAGCCTTAAGAAGTTGGACTTACTGTGTTTTCAAAACTGTGACTTTTTGACAAAAGGGCGTGACCCTTATGGGACGGCAAAGTTCGATGATTCGCCATGAACACAAAAATGGCTGTAACTCAAAGCCAACTTGCCCAATCTGGCTCAAACTTCAGTGGTGTGATAAGCATGCTGCCCTGAACACATTCATATGCATAAAGTCCATAAACGTTAGAGCGCCGCCTAGTGGCAGCTCGGAATATCTTAAAATAGCATGTTTTTTGAGTAGCCCCGGAGCTACGTTTTATCTACATGTATGAAAATGTACAGGCTCATGTAACATACTAAGACGTACAAAAAAGTCTCTTGGACCCATACCCCAAACCCTACAGGAAGTCGGCCATCTTCAATTGAAGGTGTCAATTTTTGCGATTTCCACGCCTGCTATTTGAACGAACTCGTCCTAGGGCATTTCACCCAGTGACACCAAATTGGCTCCAGATCATCTACACAAGTAGCCCATCAAATATTGTGGAAATCTTTACAAAATATTAAACGGCCTTGTCACACCAGGCCATTAAATTTGGCCTTTGTTTTTCTCCCTCACCACCAAAATTGTTTGTGCACTTGTTCGCACATGCTTTGTCTGATCAGGCTGAAAATTTAATCACTCATGTACACACCCAGGCTGAATCCATAACTACAGATTCAAGACTGTAGGCGCAATAGCGCCCCCTACAGAAGCAAATGAAAATTTGTATGACCGTCCACAGAATTAGTTTTGCTCTGAAATACATGAAATATCTTTCACCATTCCTTACAAAATCCTCATCTATTTGATAAGCCTCCTGCCCTGAACACATTGATATGCATAAAGTCCATAAACGTTAGAGCGCCCCCTACTGGCAGCTTTAAATATCATAATATACCATGTTTTTTAGCTAGCCCCTGAGTTACATTTTATCTACAGCTCTGAAATTTTGCACACTCATGTAACATCCTAAGACATACAAAAAAGTCTCTTGGAGCCATACTCCAAACCCTACAGGAAGTCCAGCATCTTCAATTGAAAGTGTCAATTTTTGCCATTTTCAGGCCTGCTATTTGAATGAACTCCTCCTAGGGCATTTCACCCAGTGAGACCAAATTGGCTCCACATCATCTAGACAAACAGCCCATCAAAAAAGTCAATCAGACCCATGCCCTATTTTGCATGCTGGAGCCGTGACCACACCCCCAAATATTCCATTGCGTCTATGCCGAGAGCAAAAGATACCTTTTCCTATAAAAGAATTCAACTTTCTAGAGACCCATCACGATCACAAAACCTCCGAGTGCGGCACGGGTCGACGAGCGCCACAGGTCGACGCGCGCGGAGTGCGAGGGCCCGATATCACCGCTTGCGGTTTTAATTATTATTATTATTATTATTATTATTATTATTCAGTAAAATGAATTGGATTTTTGGGGGCTTTATCATATTCAAAAACTCATGAAACTTTGCACATGCGTCACACCTGGTGAAAATTTAAGTATTTTAATGGCCTCGGCCAAGGGCCAGCCAAAATGCCTCAGTAGCGCCCCCTAAAGTCCAGCCCCACCGCTGGGTTTCACGTACATTTATGAAACTTACTACACTTATGTATCACATCCAGACGCACAAAAAAATCCTCTTGGAGCCATGCTCTAAACCCAACAGGAAGTCGGCCATTTTGACTCAAACATGCAAATTTGGCGATTTGCACCCTTCAGACTTTCTCTAATAACTCAAAGGGTTTAGAAGTTATCAACTTCAGATTTGGTAAGTTTCATCTACACACCAAGGGGAATCTAAATCTCGAAAATGGTGAGTTTTTGACACAGGGGCGTGGCCCTTATGCCCCCCTGAAATTTGATCATTCGCCATGAAATTTTGATTGGCTCTCATTCATACCTACATACTCCAATCTGGATCAAACCATCTAGGTAGGATGAGTATCCACCCCTGAACATATACATATGGCAATATTTTATAACAATCGCAGCGCCACCTAGTGGTAACAGGAAATGTCATGTTTTACATTTTGAGGTCCAGCTCTACGGTGGTTGAGCAGAACCATCTCAAATTTCCCCTGGAAAGCCTTAAGGAGTTGGGCTTATACTGTTTTCAAATCTGTGAGCTTTTGCCAAAGGGCGTGACCCTGGCGGGAGGGCAAAGGTCGATGTTTCACTGTGAAGACATAAATGGAAGTAACTCAAAGCCAAATTGCCCAATCTGCCTCAAACTTCAGTGGTATGATAAGCCTCCTGACCTGAACACATTGATATGCATAAAGTCCATAAACATTAGAGCACCACCTAGTGGCAGCTCGAAATATCATAAAATAGCATGTTTTTTGGTTAGCCCCCGAGCTACATTTCATCTACAGCTCTGAGATTTAGCAGACTCATGTAACATCCCAAGACGTACAAAAAAGTCTCTTGGACCCATACCCGAAACCCTACAGGAAGTCGGCCATCTTCAATTGAAGGTGTCAATTTTTGCCATTTCCATGCCTGGTATTTGAACGAACTCCTCCTAGGGCATTTGACCCAGTGAGACCAAACTTGCTCCACATCATCTAGACAAGGAGCCCATCAGATATTGTGGAAATCTTTACGAAATATTAAACGGCCTTGTCACATCAGGCTATTGAAGTTGGCCTTCGTTTTTCTCTGTTGCCACCAAAAGTGTTTGTGCCCTCGTTTGCACATGCTTTGTCCAATCAGCCTGAATTTTGAATCACTCATGTACACAATGTAGCTGAATCCATAACTACAGATTCAAGACTGTAGGTGCAATAGCGCCCCCTACAGAAGGAAATGAAAATTTGTATGACCGTCCACAGAATTAGAATATCATAAAATAGCATGTTTTTTAGCTAGCCCCAGAGCTACATTTTATCTACAGCTCTGAAATTGTGCACACTCATGTAACATCCTAAGACGTACAAAAAAGTCTCTTGGACCCATACTCCCAACCCTACAGGAAGTCCGCCATCTTCAATTGAAGGTGTCAATTTTTGCCATTTTCAGGCCTGCTATTTGAATGAACTCCTCCTAGGGCATTTCAGCCAGTGAGACCAAATTGGCTCCAGATCATCTAGACAAACAGCCCATCAAATATTGTGGAAATCTTGACAAAATATTAAATGGTGTTGTCACACCAGGCCATTGAAGTTGGCTTTCATTTTTCTCAATGGCGACCAAAATTGTTTGGGCACGTGTTCGTACATGCTTTGCCCGATCTGCCTGAAAATGTAATCACTCATGTACACAGCCACTCTGAACCCATAACTATGGATTCAAGGCTATACGTAGCTGCAAGAGCGCCCCCTACAGAAGCAAATGAAATTTTGTATAGCATCCACAAACTTAGTTTCTCGGAAATGTATGAAAATGTGTTTCAACATTCTTGACATCATCCTGATCAAAACAGTCTATCAGACCCATGCCCTATTTTGCATGCTGGAGCCGTGACCCCACCCCCAAATATTCCATTGCGTCTATGCCGAGAGCAAAAGATATCTTTTCCTATAAAAGAATTCAACTTTCTACAGACCTTCTGTACACCATCACGATCACAAGACCTCCGAGTGCGGCACGGGTCGACGAGCGCCACGGGTCGACGCGCAGGGAGTGCGAGGGCCCGATATCACCGCTTGCGGTTTTAATTAAATATTGTCTTTCCTTGAGAGTTGTCTCACTTAGGTGTCCTGTCCTTAGTGTTTTTTTCCCTGTGATTTCTCATGTCTTTGGATTTTGTTGCCTGTTTCTGAACTGTCAGTTACTTCATTTTAAGCCATAAGTGCTCAAATTTACATTGATGCCATCTGGCAGTGTGCACTGGTGCATGACTTTACTTTCTCAACAAAAAGGGTTAGGGTTACCCTAATACTTGGAGGTAGAGCAAGTCATCTATTAATTAGAAGGTTGGTGATTCAGTCCATGGTTGCTCCAGTCTTTGTGCCAAAGTATCCTTTGGCAAGATATTAAACCCCAAGGTGCTCTCTGATGTAATCACTGGAGTGTGCATGGTCAATAGAAATCATTTACATCTAGAAAAAAGTTTTTGCCTGTGTCAGTCCTGACCTTTATAACAAACAATGATAGACAGGCAATATGTAAGGACCTGAACTCTTTTGTGTCATATAGGTCTGAAGATGAAAGGTTTGAATCTACAAACACACAGGGAGGATAAGCTGACACATTTGTACAGCAAACAGTGATGGTATAAATCCTAATCCTCCATGATGCAAGGTGTCTAAAGCACGTAGACTCTGAGAGGAAGCATGTATAAAATGTTGAAAGAAATGTTGCAGCAACCAGTCTCTTTCCAGACTCAAATAAGAACCAAATGAAAACCCAACTTCAGCTTTAGTCTTTTGACTAGCTGTTGAATAGGGAGAGTGATTAAGCAGTTGGACAGCAGATTTGCACTAAATGTTTCATGTCATTGCATGTACGGTACCTTTCATTGGATGATTTCAGGTTCTTCTCTTGGTCTTTTAAATCATTTCTGTCAGTAAAATATGGAGTGTGTAAAAATGAATCCTTTTATTGAACAGATTTGGTAATTTACTGAAAAAGAAAATGCTAAATAATCACATGGCAATGAATTATCTAATTTAAACATGCTTGTAGAGATACCCTAAAAATGAACTTTGTGGAAATATTTTATAAATATGCAATTACCTTGTCTGTTGTAGTTTTTGATTGAAGGACTTTTCAGTTTCAACCCAACTGTTTTTAAAAACATCACATAAATTTTACTGTAGTTAATACACATGATATCACAAACTCATCATTAAAACACTGAGTCTTTAAGCATTCTAAAAGTGATGATTTTTAAATCTGACCATCAGGTACATCATCCTATATATGCAGAAAGTAATCCATCATTATGTTGGCTTAATTTACACATTTGTCTTTTTTAACAAAGGAAACATTTTATTATGTCATTATGCTAATTACTTGATAACCTGCTATTCTTACTGTTTAGGGAACATGTTGATGGCTTCAACTTTTGAGTTATTCTTTATTTCTGTACAAATATTAATATGATTGTTTTAAAAAGTGCAACAAGAGCTAAAGGCAGCTTGGACAGCAAATGCAGTTTTGATGTTTCACCAGAGTGCATGTACAGTACCTGATTTTGAATGATTCTAGTGCCATCTGCTGCTGTTGCATGGCTATTCTGTGAGATAAATATGCAGCATGTAGTACATGTATAACTTATATCAGTACAAAAGGCCTTAAACCAGAGCTATTGAATTTAAGATGTTGAGCTTATTTAAACAAATGTGGCATGTTTACCTTGCATCTTGAAGTTGCTGTCCTAAACTGTTCAAAACATACAAAAAATGTTTTGATTAAACACTTGGATCACAGATGTTTAGAAATCTATGTATGTGCCATTATTTATCATTTACCACTGCAATTACAATCTGTACTATCTAATCCATAAAGTGAGAAAAAAATCAAAATCATCAAATAATAGTAATGATTGAGTGTTTACCTCTCCAGCTGTGGATGTATTGCTGGATTAAAATCTCTGATAGTAAGATAAACACAAAATTGTCATATACAGATATTTAGACCATGGATCAAACATACTAAACATATTTAATGTTAGCTTCCTAGTAGACCTTAGAATGTACCCTGAGATCTAGCAGATCACAGCATACTAAAGAGCTAAAAAAAAAATTGACAATTTTTGGTGACAGTCACGATCTTGTTTAAATTTATTTAGTATCAATGCTAAAATGAGACTGTTTAAGTTCATTTAGTTACCTGATGCCTCTTGGTTGACTCATCTTGCTTTGTCATTTGTCTTCTCTGCTGAATGTCTTCATTCAGTCTGACAGCAGTATGACTGTGACGGTCAACTCACTACATGTGGAGGGGTGGAGTTTAGTGAGTCCCACCCATTGGTTTGGTGATAAATACTCTGTAAATGCTACACTTCAGCACTACTTCCACAATGGATAATCCTTACATCATAGCAATTGACTTTGGCACTGCATACAGTGGATATGCTTATAGTATGACACCCAGACAAGCAGAAATTGATCCCTATTTAAAAGTTTGGGGTGAAGAGGTTGGACAAAAGACACCGAAGACTCCCACCTGTATCCTTTTTGATGAACATGAAGAATTTTTCAAGTTCGGTTACGAAGCCCAGTTTGTTTATTTTAAAATGCGGGGAGATGAAGCCAGAGAAAAGTTCTTCTTTGAATGCTTCAAGATGTCCCTCTATGGCAAAGTGAGTAATACAATCTGATGATGTCATTATTCTTATTATAACAGTTTTTACAGTAGCACTACTGGATAACACAAATTTTGTATGACATGTTTTCCATGTAGTCAAATGATAAAATATCTTTATAGCTATTCTACTCTTCTGTCTGTTAAATCCCATTGCTGCTTCAGATTTTTTTGGTCAACAACTTAATGCCAAAATGATAAACTTTGTCTGTAAGTTCATCTGTGCCTCATTGGTGAGTTCAACTTTTTATATCAAATTAAAAATACAAGACTAGAGCCAATCCCAGCTGCCATGGGGCGAGAGATTGCATTGCACAATGCACAGGTCATATGTCTGTCGCAGGGCAGAATGAGGTTGTATATATAGTATATTAAATAAACTCTTATAAGGTAAGATTATTATATCAAGACTGAGAATTCATATAGTATATTAAGATCGAAATTAACATATCAAGAGGTTTACTGAAAATCATTTTGCTCATGTGTATAGAGCACAGTTAAACCCATCATTTCCTTGAATTACATCACTTTTTCTCAGAAAGAAGCTATAAAGTTATAATTTTTCATGTCAAACTTGCTGAATAATTCATTCATTAGCCAATATAAGCCAATTATCCTGACATATTTATAGTCAAGGTTATTACTTTTTTGACACATTTATGGTCATCAAGCCAAATTTATAATAATTCTGGCATGTTTATGGTTTGCAGCAACTACCATCCCAACTTATTGATGGGCCATAACAGCATGTCTTTTGCTCTGGCTACCACCCCACACTCCCAACCTGTCGTGGCCTCACTGAGCCTGGTTGTGCCGAAGGTTTCTTTTAGTTAAAAGGAACTTTTTCCTTTTCACCTTCGCCAAGTGCTTGTACTTGCTCATAGGGGGTCATTTTGATTGTTGGGTATTCTCTGTATTATTGTAGGGTCTTTACCTTACAGTGTAAACTAAATAAAACAATTAATGTATAGTGTTAAAATCAAATAATCTTACAAAGCATCTATTGGGGCTATAAATCACATTGTGTCCATAGGGGGTATGTACCCTAAAATATAGATATAGTTTAAAATGTAGAGAAGGAGCAATGACACAGAGACACAAGAAGAAAATGAGAAAACCACTTCCTATGTTTATATGAAGAGCCGTTTCATTCAAAATGAAATAAATAAATAAATTAATAAATAAAGACTGTTATTCATAAATTATTAATAAATATTCCACGAAATAAATAAATATCCCCATGAAATAAAACAAAATATTTTTTAAATAAATTCTTATCTTATTTTATTTTAATTTAAAGATTTATTTATCTATTTATTTATTCATTAATCTATCTATTTATTTATTTCATAATGGAGTTTTATTTTGTGACACTTTTATTTTGTAAAGCTATTTTACATATTTCAGTGACTTTTATATTTTAACCCCGTTTTTCATTTGAAGTTCTTTTTATTTCATGTTCTTATATTCAAATGAGGGGGTGGAGTTTTATCTGTGGGGCGGCGCTGGTCAGACGTCACCCACCCAGCAAGTAAAACAGGAACTAGCTTGCAAAATATCGAACAGTAAAGGAATAAGGAGCTGGTTAAAGGGAGAACAAACTTTTGCTCCTTTTTGTGGTTTAAATTTAAATCTTTAATTCAAATAAGCTGTTAAAACGAGCCTAACACATTTCAACATCAAGGAATACAGCTGAGCGAATGATTAATTTCCAACTATAAGTGAGACATTAATATTGAATAAAACTATCCAGGTATGATGCTGAACTTTAATTTCAGGCAAACCAATTTGCTGAGGAACAAATGAAACACTGAAAGAAACCAAACATCAGCCGTTTGAGATCATCTGAGTGAGTTATATCTGTGCTTAACTTCCACTCAGCGGGGAAAGCCAGCGAGGGTTTGAAAAGGATGTGCCGGCAGTCGGACGTTCTCTCCGGCTAAAGTTCGCCTTGATAGCCCGGTCAGCTGACAGCTAGTGAGGCGAGCTGCTGGTAGAGCAGCAGCAATGGACAGCTCCGAAAACAGCGGAGCACTTTTTGCAATTAAGTGATATCTTGATATTTGAGGTTTACACACTTACATTATCGCCTGAAAACATCTTAAAAGTTTATTTTATGTCACAGAAACAATCATATATCAAACCTTTTGGCCGTTGTCCTCCGCTCTGGTCCAAGTTCGCCATTCCTGACCAGCGCCGCCCCACAGATAAAACTCTGCCCCCTCATTTGAGTATAAGAACATGAAATAAAAAGAGCTTCAAATGAAAAAGGGGGTTAAAATACTAAAGTCACTGAAATACGTAAAGTAGCTTTACAAAATAAAAGTGTCACAAAATAAAACTCCATTATGAAATAAATAAATAAATCTTAAAATAAAATAAGATAAAAATTTCTTTTAAAAATATTTTTATTTTATGTCATGGGGATATTTATTTCATGGAATATTTATTAATAATTTATGAATAGCAGTATTTATTTATTTCATTTTGAATGAAACGGCTCTCCATATGTTTACAGTGGCTTTAGTTTGTTTTAAACTGTCATGTCTTGTATAATGTTTCAAACAGGTTCTGTTTTTAGTCTTAAACTAATATCTTTTTCAATCTACAGAAAATTAACGATGATGTAACAATTCAAGCTGCAAATGGGAAGTCAATGAAGGCCTTGAAGGTATTTACAGAAGCACTGAGATACATGAAGGAAGATGCACTGAAAACCATTGCAGAAAACACATCTGGGGGGAAGTTCATAGCCTCTGACTTCACTTGGGTGCTGACTGTCCCTGCCATCTGGGATCCTTCAGCAAAGCAGTTCATGAGAAAAGCTGCAACTCATGTAATATAGTGTGAATACTAAAAGCCGCAATATGTAAGTACAACAGTTCTCATGTGATCATGTGAAAAGTACAGTTTTTTATTTTTCTATTGTAGGCTGGCATTGTGATTAAAGGAAAGGAAGACAAATTGGTCATTGCACTGGAACCAGAAGCAGCCTCAGTTTGGTGCAAAAAGCTGCCTGCAGATGGTTTTATAGCAGAAAATTGCACAGAAGACACACTTGATCAAACTCCAGGAACACAGTACATTGTTGTTGATTGTGGAGGTACAGTATGTTTAATTCACTTGTAGACAAAAAAAAAAAGATCTCACATTTATGCACAATAGTTATAGACAAGACTTTATAATTCTGTTGAAACTTCAGAGCCATGGTTGGTCTTGTTGTAATATGCACAGACACAGCATTTTTTAATTTTCTAATAGTCTGACTGCTGATTTTCAGGCTACACGTATAATATCATCAAAACAAAAGACGTTTTCTAAAATACCACCCCCCCCCAAAAAAAAAACAAAAAACTGCTGTCCACTGAATAAAAAGGATTAACCTCTCAAATCTCTCCTTCTTGCTAGAAATCACACACATCATAGCTTTCATGCTGGTAAATTTAACTGTATACACCTATCCAGCAGGGGTTTGTATTCTAATTTAAACTCGTTCTCTCATCATCTCTTATTGTGTTTGGGTAAATACATACCTATGAATTTGGCATTGGTTGCAAAAGAGCTGGAAGCTGACAAGTTGGCAAGCGGGTCGATGACTGTCATAGCTGCCGTCTGAGTTTCAAAGGTTGGTGAAGATGCAGTGGTGATAGGGGTTGTAGAAATGACGATCACAGGGGTCCTTATATCCTAACGTAGCTAAAACACAACCCACTAGGAGGAGACATAGTGATATGCATGCGCATCATGATATTGTGATATTGATTGGTCTGACGGTTGCGATTACATAATAGGGATGGTACAGCAGGTGGGGGTGCCGGACTACTGTTGGTGCTGTTAGAGTTTGGGGGTGGTAGGGGGTAGCTGTCAGTCTGAACGGTGGGTGAGAAGGGCAGTTGTCAGTCTGGGGGTGGTGGTAGGGTAGGGGGGCTAGTTTTAATTTGAGGGGTGGTGGTGGGGAGTTTTGTTTGAGGAGTGTGGGTGTGGGGGGCTATGGGTGGGGTGGGGGGTGATGGTGGTGGGGGCCCTGAGATGGGTATTATTATACTACTGTGGTCTGAGTAATACCATGCCACTCACTTGTGGAATAATGACCAAACATGATGAAGTACACTGTCTCAGCTAAAGTGTGTGTTAATAATATAGACAGGCTTCCCAGGGCCCGTGTGTTGGGAAACAGAACGATGTGGTCAGTTCCTCAGGTTTAAAGCATACATATATATATTTATACACACACACACACACATTATATATATATATATATATATATACACATATATATATACACGACATTAGGGTGACGTATCACGTGCTTGGCATGTCAAGAGAAAGTCATAGAGGGAAGTACGGAGAGAATCCGCCCATTTTTCAAAATAAAACATCGGTCAGACTCAGATAAGTAAAACGGAAATAATGTAAGTTATTTATTCTTTAAGTGTGGCCCGATACCAAATGTCCCACGGCCTGGTACCGGTCCGCGGCCCGGGAGTTGGGGACCTCTGGATTACACAACAGGGTGGAATAAGTTATTATTGTAGAAGTATTTCTGAAAGCACTGTGAATAGGTTTAAGGATATAATTCCTCCATTATTATGTTCTTCAGTGCCATGTGCCGATAGTGCAGGGCAGCTACCTAAACTCTACTCCCACAGAGACCAGAAGTGGGAAGTAATGAAGTACAAATACTTTGTTACCATACTTTAATTGAGTATTTATTTTTATGACTACTTGTTACTTTTACTTCCTTCATTTTTATCTGTATTTTCTACTTATTACATTTTCAAAACAGACTCATTACTTTAACACATCACAGAGTAACATGTAGTATGGCACATCATTTAATACTGAACCAAAAATCTTTGAATTTTGCAGTTCTGGGACCTTATAGCTGTTGGGGGAAATCTGTGTTTTAGTCTGTTTGTTCTCTTTTTCAGTTATCTGTATCATTACCCAGAGAGCAGTAGCTCAAACAGAGCATATCCCGGGGATGTGCTGTCCCCGGTTTTCATAATCCTGGGCCAGTGGCCTAGTGTTTTGCGTTCTATTTGTGAAGTTCTGTTTTGTTCTGTTTCTATTTCTAGTTTTGGTTATAGTTTAGTATTAGGATTGTAGTTTGCCTTTGTTTCGTTTTCGTTAGTGTATTTCGTTCACCTGTGTTGTCACCTGTTTCCCTTTTCCCTCATAATGTTTCAGCGTATTTAAGGTCTCTCTGTTGTTTAGGTTTTTGTTCGCGTCGTCAGTCTTACGTCAGTTATTCATCTGTTTCTCCCTGCTGTGTGCTTCATGCCACGTTCATGTCCACGTTTATGCTATGTAATGTTTATGCCACATTTCAGTTTTGATTAAAGAGTTAAGTTATTGTTAAACTACTCCTGTGAGTCCTGCATTGGGGTCCTCTGCCACGTTGGCCACAGCCCGAATCCTGACACCGGTAATGCCTACGGCTCTGCTGAGGTAGTGGATATTACCCAGCACGTTCAGTTAGGGGAGAGAACAGCCAATTTATTGTTATTTTATTTTTTTGTGCTGTGTTCATCATGCTCTACAGAGCCTTTTTTGTCTTCTACTGTACAGCCACTGTGCCAAAGTGTGACACAGTTCATCAGAGTACTCTTAAGTGGCTCAAGATATTTTATCTGGGTAATGTGTCATGAAATAACGAGCAAATAAATCTCACCTGTCCATAAAACTGCTTGGCAGTTAGTATTCCATAAGTTGATCTCAAATTCATCACTGACATTTAACCACATCTGCTTTATATTTCAGGTGGAACCATTGACATCACTGTTCATGAAGTCTTGGATGGAGAAGCCCTGAAAGAACTGCACAAGGTTTCTGGAAATGATTTAGGGGGACAAACTGTGGACAGAAAATTCAAAGACTTCCTCAGAGAAATATTTGGTGATGTCTGGACTGAATATGAAATACAGTATCCAGGAGAGCTGCAGAAAATGATGTATGAATTCACAGTTCTAAAAAGAAATGATGATGATATAGAGATCAGCTGCCCATATAACCTGGGTGAAATGGCAAAGAAACAGCAAGCAATAGAAATGTTCTTTGAATCAGTGCAAGGTGCACTCTGGGATGAGGGAGCAATCCAAATCACAAGTGACAAAATGAAATATTTCTTTGAGGAGAGTGTAAGAAGTATCTCCAACATTCTCAAAGAAATCTTGAAGAAAGACTTCAACATCGAGTACATTGTGTTAGTGGGGGGCTATGCTGAAAGCAAGATTCTGCGTAGACACATTACCAAACAGTTTGGTCAAAAATGTAAAGTTCTGTGTCCTTCTAGACCCCAAGAAGCAATTGTGAAAGGAGCTGTGATGTTTGGAAGAAACCCAGCAGTGGTGACATCTCGCAAGAGTGCCTATACTTATGGGTTTGCTACCGCTGAAAGCTTTGATAAGTTTAAGCACAAGGCAGATAAGAAATTCACAGCTGATGACAGGGAGTTGTGTAATGATATTTTCTGTCAAATGGTGAGCATTAATGAGGATGTGGGCTGGGATCAGCCCAGGGAGCACAACTTAAATCCAGTAAAAGCAGATCAGACAGAGATGAACATTATATTTTACCGTACAGAGAGGAAAAATCCAAAGTACGTGGATGAATGGGGAGTAGAACAAATTGGTTCATTTGTGGTCAAAATGCCTGACACAACAAGTGGCAGGAAACGAGTAGTCAAACTGAAAATTCAGTTTGGATTCACAGAAATGACAGCCACAGGCACTGACGTTAATTCTGGGTCAACAGAATCAATTGAGCTTGACTTCATGACAAACTCATGAGGATGATTCACACATCCCAACTATCATGTACTACAAATAAGCATGGATTATAGGCAAAGGTTGACTTCGGTTATGAATAGGAGTATTATCATATTATTATTATTGACTTTCACAGACACATTGTTACATCAAAATAATGGATAATTGTTTTTTATTTTTCTTATTTTTTAAATGATTTTTTTTGGAGCAAGCTGATGGAAATTCACATTTTACTGTCAAGTCAACAATGCTGCGATGTGCTATCATTTATGAACTTTGGACTATATTCTCCATAAATAAATAGATTTAAAAACAAATGACCAATATCTTTGGACTGTATCTGGAAATAAGAGTACCCAGAGATAATCCATGCAGGAGCAGGGAGAGTGTGCATAAAGAAAGAAATCCAACCTGCTGGCAGGTTTGAACATCCATGAAGCCCAGCCAATGAACCACTGTACTGTCTATATATATATAGATTTTAAAGCAGATCCTCTAACACCAGCAACTGTAAATCACAAACAAAACCAAAGAATCGTGTTGTTGCTAAATCTGAGCATTTTATATTCAATTCAGTTCATCTATCCATTCACTTCCGCTTATCCTGTTCAGGGTCGCGGGGGGGCTGGAGCTTATCCCAGCTGTCAAGGCACTTTGTATTGTGGGTAAAGACCCTACAATAACACAGAGAAAACCCAACAGTCAAAACGACCCCCTATGAGCAAGCACTTGGCAACGGTGGAAGGAAAAATTCCCTTTTAAAAGGAAGAAACCTCCAGCATAACCAGGCTCAGCGAGGGGAAGTCATCTGCTGAGGGGGGGCTGAGGGGAGAGAGACAGAGATTAATAATAACTAATGATTAAATACAGTGTGTAGTATAAACAAAGTAAATAAGGTGAATGAAAAGAAACAGTGCATTATGTGAACCCCCCAGCAACCTAGCCCTATAGCAGCATAACTAAGGGGTGGTTCAGGGTCACCTGATCCAGCCCTAACTATAAGCTTGATCATAGAGGAAAGTTTTAAGCCTAATCTTAAAAATAGAGAGGGTGTCTGTCTCCTGAATCCAAGCTGGGAGCTGGTTCCACAGAAGAGGGGCCTGAAAGCTGAAGGCTCTGCCTCCCATTCTACTCTTAAGTATCCTAGGAACCACAAGTAAGCCAGCAGTCTGAGAGAGAAGTGCTCTGTTGGGGTGATATGGGACTATGAGGTCTTTGAGATAAGATGGGGCCTGATTATTCAAGACCTTGTAGGTGAGGAGAAGGATTTTAAATTCTATTCTAGATTTAACAGGGAGCCAATGAAGAGAAGCCAATATGGGAGAAATATGCTCTCTCTTTCTAGTCCCTGTCAGTACTCTAGCTGCAGCATTTTGGATCAGCTGAAGGCTTTTCAGGGAGCTTTTAGGACAACCTGATAATAATGAATTACAATAGTCCAGCCTAGAAGTAATAAATGCATGAATTACCTTTTCAGCTTCACTCTGAGAAAGGATGTTTCTAATTTTAGAAATATTGTACAAATGCAAAAAAGCGGTCCTACATATTTGTTTAATATGTGCATTGAAGGACAAATCCTGGTCAAAAATGACTCCAAGATTTCTCACAGTGTTACTGGAGGCCAAAGTAATGCCATCCAGAGTAAGTATCTGGCTTGACACCAAGTTTCTAAGATCTGTGGGGCCGAGTACAAGAACTTCAGTTTGATCTGAATTTAGAAGCAGGAAATTAGAGGTCATCCAGACCTTAATGTCTTTAAGACATCCCTGCAGTTTAACTAATTGATGTGTGTCATCTGGCTTCATTGATAGGTAAAGCTGAGTATCATCTGCATAACAATGAAAATTGATGCAGTGCTTTCTAATAATACTGCCTAAGGGAAGCATGTATAATGTAAATAGAATTGGTCCTAGCACAGAACCCTGTGGAACTCCATAATTAACCTTACTGTCTGAAGAAGACTCCCCATTTACATGAACAAATTGGAGTCTATGAGATAAATATGATTCAAACCACTGCAGTGCAGTACCTTTAATACCTATAGTATGCTCTAATCTCTGTAATAAAATGTTATGATCAACAGTATCAAAAGCTGCACTGAGGTCCAACAGGACAAGAACAGAGATGAGTCCACTGTCAGAGGCTGTAAGAAGATCATTTGTAACCTTCACTAATGCTGTTTCTGTACTGTGATGAATTCTGAAACCTGACTGAAACTCTTCAAATAAACCGTTCCTCTGCAGATGATCAGTTAGCTGTTTTACAACTACTCTTTCAAGAGTCTTTGAGAGAAAAGGAAGGTTGGAGATTGGCCTATAATTAGCTAAGACAGCTGGGTCAGTGATGGCTGTTTAAGTAGCGGTTTAATTACAGCCACCTTGAAGGCCTGTGGTACATAGCCAACTAATAAAGACTGATTGATAATTTTTAAGATTGAAGCATCAATAATTGGAAAGACTTCTTTGAACAGTCTAGTAGGAATGGGATCTAATAAACATGTTGGTTTGGAGGAAGTAACTATTGAAGTTAACTCTGAAAGATCAACTGGAGCCTGTATATTTTGTAATATTGTGTTATAGTTATAGTTCTAATACCTGAGGGAATTGATTATTGCAGATTTATGAAATGTAAGCTCATTGTGGAGGTGCAGTATTCTGATCAGGGAAAGAAGGTTAAGAAGTCTAAAGGGGAGTATTTCTCCCACTGCATACAGCAGGCAGGGGAGTAATGGGGGTCGTATAACTGGCGGAAAGTTGGCCGCGAGGGAAAAACAATTCCTTATAAGGGCATGTCCCAGGGGCATTAAAAAAGGGATGTGCGAACAGACAGATTGCAGGGGTCCATCGGGGATGAGAAAAGTGTAAATGCGGTAAGGGAATATTGTTCTGCAATCTCCAAGCATGCTTGTTTAATTCTGCATTATTTTTGGCCTCGTGTATTATGTGTGGTGATTAATAAATTTATAAGAATGAAACTGAAAGTCTGACCTTACTTTCTTTCATCACGGAACCGGGAGGGGAACGGGACAAAGGAAGCCTGTTATCCCAATATACCTCTGTATATTTGTAATTTGTATATTTGTAACATTGTGTTATAGTTTTTATCCTTATTGTTTTTTATGTAAGCACGAAGTACCGCAGAAATTTCCTAATGCTGTGAACCTGTTCACCCATATGGCAATAAAACATTCTGATTCTGATTCTAAACAAATACCAGCAGTGCTGAAAGCAGCCGAACATGAAGAATAATCTTTGAGATGGTTATGAATAATTTTTTCTCTAATGTCTAAAATTTTATTTGTAAAGAAATCCATGAAGTCACTACTAGTTAAAGTGAAAGGAATACTCGGCTCTACAGAGCTCTGACTCTTTGTCAGCCTGGCTACGGTGCTGAAAACAAACCTGGGGTTGTTCTTACTTTCTTCAATTAATGATGAATAGTAAGATGTCCTAGCTTTACGGAGGGCTTTTTTATAGAGCAACAAACTCTTTTTCCAGGCTAAATGAGCATCTTCTAATTTAGTGAGATGCCATTCCCTCTCCAGCTTACGGGTTATCTGCTTTAAACTGTGCATTTGTGAATTATACCACGGAGTCAGGCACTTCTGATTTGAAGCTTTCCTTTTCAGAGGAGCCACAGTATCCAAAGTTATACGCAGTGAGGATGTAAAACTATTGACGAGATAATCGACCTAACTGGGAGCAGAGTTTAGGTAGCTGCTCTGCACTGTGTTGGCACTGAAGAGCATAACAATGAAGGAATTAGATCCTTAAACTTAGTTACAGCACTTTCAGAAAGACTTCTACTGTAATAAAACTTATTCCCCACTGCTGTGAAATCCATTAAAGTAAATGTAAATGTTACTAAAAAATGATCAGACAGGAGGGGGCTTTCAGGGAATACTGTTAAGTCTTCAGTTTCTATGCCATATGTCAGGACAAGATCCAGAGTATGATTAAAGTGGTGGGTGGGCTCCTTTACATTTTGAGAGAAGCCAATTGAATCTAACAATAGATTAAATGCAGTGTTGAGGCTGTCATTCTCAGCATCTACATGGATGTTAAAATCACCCACTATAATTATTTTATCTGAACTGAGCACTAAATCAGATAAAAAGTCTGAGAAATCAGACAGAAACTCTGAGTAGGGACCAGGTGGACGATAGATAATAACAAATAAAACAGGTCTTTGAGTTTCCCAATTAGGATGGACAAGACTAAGAGTCAGGCTTTCAAAAGAATTAAAACTTTGTCTGGGTCTTTGATTAAATAATAAGCTGGAATTGAAGATTGCAGCTAATCCTCCTCCTCGACCTGTGCTTCGAGCATTCTGACAGTTACTGTGACTCGGGGGTGTTGATTCATTTAAACTAACATATTCATCCTGCTGTAACCAGGTTTCTGTAAGGCAGAATAAATCAATACGTTGATCAATTATTAAATCATGGATGGAGAACCAACTCCCGTCTCGATTGGACACTCCTACCCGGAAGGGGACCAAGTGTGGGAAATGAAAGGGAGTCTATGGCAGCTTTAGGAAGGGCAGGGCCTAGGACTACCAAACCTGGGTGGGCCTGTAGAGCCTCTGCCACACACCCTCTGTGCCAAGTATGGTCACCCTGGCACTTATACTTTTTGAGTTATTTCTAGTGCCCAAAAATTTCAAATGAATGGGAGTCAATGGCAGCTACATGAAGGAAAAAGACCACACCCACCAAACTCGGTGGACATGTAGAGCCCCTCAGACAAACGTTCTGTGCCAAATTTCGTCCGCCTAACACTTATAGTTTTTGAGTTATTTAGAATGCCTGTTTGCCCAAAATGGTTTCCATTCCATATCCCCTAACCCCCTAACCCTAACCCTAACCCATGTCGTGTTGGGTGTCTAACAACTTGGCACGACGCCCAGAGCACGCAGAACCAACTCCCGTCTCGATTGGACACTCCTACCCGGAAGGGGACCAAGTGTGGGAAATGAAAGGGAGTCTATGGCAGCTTTAGGAAGGGCAGGGCCTAGGACTACCAAACCTGGGTGGGCCTGTAGAGCCTCTGCCACACACCCTCTGTGCCAAGTATGGTCACCCTGGCACTTATACTTTTTGAGTTATTTCTAGTGCCCAAAAATTTCAAATGAATGGGAGTCAATGGCAGCTACATGAAGGAAAAAGACCACACCCACCAAACTCGGTGGACATGTAGAGCCCCTCAGACAAACGTTCTGTGCCAAATTTCGTCCGCCTAACACTTATAGTTTTTGAGTTATTTAGAATGCCTGTTTGCCCAAAATGGTTTCCATTCCATATCCCCTAACCCCCTAACCCTAACCCTAACCCATGTCGTGTTGGGTGTCTAACAACTTGGCACGACGCCCAGAGCACGCAGAACCAACTCCCGTCTCGATTGGACACTCCTACCCGGAAGGGGACCAAGTGTGGGAAATGAAAGGGAGTCTATGGCAGCTTTAGGAAGGGCAGGGCCTAGGACTACCAAACCTGGGTGGGCCTGTAGAGCCTCTGCCACACACCCTCTGTGCCAAGTATGGTCACCCTGGCACTTATACTTTTTGAGTTATTTCTAGTGCCCAAAAATTTCAAATGAATGGGAGTCAATGGCAGCTACATGAAGGAAAAAGACCACACCCACCAAACTCGGTGGACATGTAGAGCCCCTCAGACAAACGTTCTGTGCCAAATTTCGTCCGCCTAACACTTATAGTTTTTGAGTTATTTAGAATGCCTGTTTGCCCAAAATGGTTTCCATTCCATATCCCCTAACCCCCTAACCCTAACCCTAACCCATGTCGTGTTGGGTGTCTAACAACTTGGCACGACGCCCAGAGCACGCAGAACCAACTCCCGTCTCGATTGGACACTCCTACCCGGAAGGGGACCAAGTGTGGGAAATGAAAGGGAGTCTATGGCAGCTTTAGGAAGGGCAGGGCCTAGGACTACCAAACCTGGGTGGGCCTGTAGAGCCTCTGCCACACACCCTCTGTGCCAAGTATGGTCACCCTGGCACTTATACTTTTTGAGTTATTTCTAGTGCCCAAAAATTTCAAATGAATGGGAGTCAATGGCAGCTACATGAAGGAAAAAGACCACACCCACCAAACTCGGTGGACATGTAGAGCCCCTCAGACAAACGTTCTGTGCCAAATTTCGTCCGCCTAACACTTATAGTTTTTGAGTTATTTAGAATGCCTGTTTGCCCAAAATGGTTTCCATTCCATATCCCCTAACCCCCTAACCCTAACCCTAACCCATGTCGTGTTGGGTGTCTAACAACTTGGCACGACGCCCAGAGCACGCAGAACCAACTCCCGTCTCGATTGGACACTCCTACCCGGAAGGGGACCAAGTGTGGGAAATGAAAGGGAGTCTATGGCAGCTTTAGGAAGGGCAGGGCCTAGGACTACCAAACCTGGGTGGGCCTGTAGAGCCTCTGCCACACACCCTCTGTGCCAAGTATGGTCACCCTGGCACTTATACTTTTTGAGTTATTTCTAGTGCCCAAAAATTTCAAATGAATGGGAGTCAATGGCAGCTACATGAAGGAAAAAGACCACACCCACCAAACTCGGTGGACATGTAGAGCCCCTCAGACAAACGTTCTGTGCCAAATTTCGTCCGCCTAACACTTATAGTTTTTGAGTTATTTAGAATGCCTGTTTGCCCAAAATGGTTTCCATTCCATATCCCCTAACCCCCTAACCCTAACCCTAACCCATGTCGTGTTGGGTGTCTAACAACTTGGCACGACGCCCAGAGCACGCAGAACCAACTCCCGTCTCGATTGGACACTCCTACCCGGAAGGGGACCAAGTGTGGGAAATGAAAGGGAGTCTATCGCAGCTTTAGGAAGGGCAGGGCCTAGGACTACCAAACCTGGGTGGGCCTGTAGAGCCTCTGCCACACACCCTCTGTGCCAAGTATGGTCACCCTGGCACTTATACTTTTTGAGTTATTTCTAGTTCCCAAAAATTTCAAATGAATGGGAGTCAATGGCAGCTACATGAAGGAAAAAGACCACACCCACCAAACTCGGTGGACATGTAGAGCCCCTCAGACAAACGTTCTGTGCCAAATTTCGTCCGCCTAACACTTATAGTTTTTGAGTTATTTAGAATGCCTGTTTGCCCAAAATGGTTTCCATTCCATATCCCCTAACCCCCTAACCCTAACCCTAACCCATGTCGTGTTGGGTGTCTAACAACTTGGCACGACGCCCAGAGCACGCAGAACCAACTCCCGTCTCGATTGGACACTCCTACCCGGAAGGGGACCAAGTGTGGGAAATGAAAGGGAGTCTAAGCCGCTTTAGGAAGGGCAGGGCCTAGGACTACCAAACCTGGGTGGGCCTGTAGAGCCTCTGCCACACACCCTCTGTGCCAAGTATGGTCACCCTGGCACTTATACTTTTTGAGTTATTTCTAGTGCCCAAAAATTTCAAATGAATGGGAGTCAATGGCAGCTACATGAAGGAAAAAGACCACACCCACCAAACTCGGTGGACATGTAGAGCCCCTCAGACAAACGTTCTGTGCCAAATTTCGTCCGCCTAACACTTATAGTTTTTGAGTTATTTAGAATGCCTGTTTGCCCAAAATGGTTTCCATTCCATATCCCCTAACCCCCTAACCCTAACCCTAACCCATGTCGTGTTGGGTGTCTAACAACTTGGCACGACGCCCAGAGCACGCAGAACCAACTCCCGTCTCGATTGGACACTCCTACCCGGAAGGGGACCAAGTGTGGGAAATGAAAGGGAGTCTATGGCAGCTTTAGGAAGGGCAGGGCCTAGGACTACCAAACCTGGGTGGGCCTGTAGAGCCTCTGCCACACACCCTCTGTGCCAAGTATGGTCACCCTGGCACTTATACTTTTTGAGTTATTTCTAGTGCCCAAAAATTTCAAATGAATGGGAGTCAATGGCAGCTACATGAAGGAAAAAGACCACACCCACCAAACTCGGTGGACATGTAGAGCCCCTCAGACAAACGTTCTGTGCCAAATTTCGTCCGCCTAACACTTATAGTTTTTGAGTTATTTAGAATGCCTGTTTGCCCAAAATGGTTTCCATTCCATATCCCCTAACCCCCTAACCCTAACCCTAACCCATGTCGTGTTGGGTGTCTAACAACTTGGCACGACGCCCAGAGCACGCAGAACCAACTCCCGTCTCGATTGGACACTCCTACCCGGAAGGGGACCATGTGTGGGAAATGAAAGGGAGTCTATGGCAGCTTTAGGAAGGGCAGGGCCTAGGACTACCAAACCTGGGTGGGCCTGTAGAGCCTCTGCCACACACCCTCTGTGCCAAGTATGGTCACCCTGGCACTTATACTTTTTGAGTTATTTCTAGTGCCCAAAAATTTCAAATGAATGGGAGTCAATGGCAGCTACATGAAGGAAAAAGACCACACCCACCAAACTCGGTGGACATGTAGAGCCCCTCAGACAAACGTTCTGTGCCAAATTTCGTCCGCCTAACACTTATAGTTTTTGAGTTATTTAGAATGCCTGTTTGCCCAAAATGGTTTCCATTCCATATCCCCTAACCCCCTAACCCTAACCCTAACCCATGTCGTGTTGGGTGTCTAACAACTTGGCACGACGCCCAGAGCACGCAGAACCAACTCCCGTCTCGATTGGACACTCCTACCCGGAAGGGGACCAAGTGTGGGAAATGAAAGGGAGTCTATGGCAGCTTTAGGAAGGGCAGGGCCTAGGACTACCAAACCTGGGTGGGCCTGTAGAGCCTCTGCCACACACCCTCTGTGCCAAGTATGGTCACCCTGGCACTTATACTTTTTGAGTTATTTCTAGTGCCCAAAAATTTCAAATGAATGGGAGTCAATGGCAGCTACATGAAGGAAAAAGACCACACCCACCAAACTCGGTGGACATGTAGAGCCCCTCAGACAAACGTTCTGTGCCAAATTTCGTCCGCCTAACACTTATAGTTTTTGAGTTATTTAGAATGCCTGTTTGCCCAAAATGGTTTCCATTCCATATCCCCTAACCCCCTAACCCTAACCCTAACCCATGTCGTGTTGGGTGTCTAACAACTTGGCACGACGCCCAGAGCACGCAGAACCAACTCCCGTCTCGATTGGACACTCCTACCCGGAAGGGGACCAAGTGTGGGAAATGAAAGGGAGTCTATGGCAGCTTTAGGAAGGGCAGGGCCTAGGACTACCAAACCTGGGTGGGCCTGTAGAGCCTCTGCCACACACCCTCTGTGCCAAGTATGGTCACCCTGGCACTTATACTTTTTGAGTTATTTCTAGTGCCCAAAAATTTCAAATGAATGGGAGTCAATGGCAGCTACATGAAGGAAAAAGACCACACCCACCAAACTCGGTGGACATGTAGAGCCCCTCAGACAAACGTTCTGTGCCAAATTTCGTCCACCTAACACTTATAGTTTTTGAGTTATTTAGAATGCCTGTTTGCCCAAAATGGTTTCCATTCCATATCCCCTAACCCCCTAACCCTAACCCTAACCCATGTCGTGTTGGGTGTCTAACAACTTGGCACGATGCCCAGAGCACGCAGAACCAACTCCCGTCTCGATTGGACACTCCTACCCGGAAGGGGACCAAGTGTGGGAAATGAAAGGGAGTCTATGGCAGCTTTAGGAAGGGCAGGGCCTAGGACTACCAAACCTGGGTGGGCCTGTAGAGCCTCTGCCACACACCCTCTGTGCCAAGTATGGTCACCCTGGCACTTATACTTTTTGAGTTATTTCTAGTGCCCAAAAATTTCAAATGAATGGGAGTCAATGGCAGCTACATGAAGGAAAAAGACCACACCCACCAAACTCGGTGGACATGTAGAGCCCCTCAGACAAACGTTCTGTGCCAAATTTCGTCCGCCTAACACTTATAGTTTTTGAGTTATTTAGAATGCCTGTTTGCCCAAAATGGTTTCCATTCCATATCCCCTAACCCCCTAACCCTAACCCTAACCCATGTCGTGTTGGGTGTCTAACAACTTGGCACGACGCCCAGAGCACGCAGAACCAACTCCCGTCTCGATTGGACACTCCTACCCGGAAGGGGACCAAGTGTGGGAAATGAAAGGGAGTCTATGGCAGCTTTAGGAAGGGCAGGGCCTAGGACTACCAAACCTGGGTGGGCCTGTAGAGCCTCTGCCACACACCCTCTGTGCCAAGTATGGTCACCCTGGCACTTATACTTTTTGAGTTATTTCTAGTGCCCAAAAATTTCAAATGAATGGGAGTCAACGGCAGCTACATGAAGGAAAAAGACCACACCCACCAAACTCGGTGGACATGTAGAGCCCCTCAGACAAACGTTTTGTGCCAAATTTCGTCCGCCTAACACTTATAGTTTTTGAGTTATTTAGAATGCCTGTTTGCCCAAAATGGTTTCCATTCCATATCCCCTAACCCCCTAACCCTAACCCTAACCCATGTCGTGTTGGGTGTCTAACAACTTGGCACGATGCCCAGAGCACGCAGAACCAACTCCCGTCTCGATTGGACACTCCTACCCGGAAGGGGACCAAGTGTGGGAAATGAAAGGGAGTCTATGGCAGCTTTAGGAAGGGCAGGGCCTAGGACTACCAAACCTGGGTGGGCCTGTAGAGCCTCTGCCACACACCCTCTGTGCCAAGTATGGTCACCCTGGCACTTATACTTTTTGAGTTATTTCTAGTGCCCAAAAATTTCAAATGAATGGGAGTCAATGGCAGCTACATGAAGGAAAAAGACCACACCCACCAAACTCGGTGGACATGTAGAGCCCCTCAGACAAACGTTCTGTGCCAAATTTCGTCCGCCTAACACTTATAGTTTTTGAGTTATTTAGAATGCCTGTTTGCCCAAAATGGTTTCCATTCCATATCCCCTAACCCCCTAACCCTAACCCTAACCCATGTCGTGTTGGGTGTCTAACAACTTGGCACGATGCCCAGAGCACGCAGAACCAACTCCCGTCTCGATTGGACACTCCTACCCGGAAGGGGACCAAGTGTGGGAAATGAAAGGGAGTCTATGGCAGCTTTAGGAAGGGCAGGGCCTAGGACTACCAAACCTGGGTGGGCCTGTAGAGCCTCTGCCACACACCCTCTGTGCCAAGTATGGTCACCCTGGCACTTATACTTTTTGAGTTATTTCTAGTGCCCAAAAATTTCAAATGAATGGGAGTCAATGGCAGCTACATGAAGGAAAAAGACCACACCCACCAAACTCGGTGGACATGTAGAGCCCCTCAGACAAACGTTCTGTGCCAAATTTCGTCCGCCTAACACTTATAGTTTTTGAGTTATTTAGAATGCCTGTTTGCCCAAAATGGTTTCCATTCCATATCCCCTAACCCCCTAACCCTAACCCTAACCCATGTCGTGTTGGGTGTCTAACAACTTGGCACGACGCCCAGAGCACGCAGAACCAACTCCCGTCTCGATTGGACACTCCTACCCGGAAGGGGACCAAGTGTGGGAAATGAAAGGGAGTCTATGGCAGCTTTAGGAAGGGCAGGGCCTAGGACTACCAAACCTGGGTGGGCCTGTAGAGCCTCTGCCACACACCCTCTGTGCCAAGTATGGTCACCCTGGCACTTATACTTTTTGAGTTATTTCTAGTGCCCAAAAATTTCAAATGAATGGGAGTCAATGGCAGCTACATGAAGGAAAAAGACCACACCCACCAAACTCGGTGGACATGTAGAGCCCCTCAGACAAACGTTCTGTGCCAAATTTCGTCCGCCTAACACTTATAGTTTTTGAGTTATTTAGAATGCCTGTTTGCCCAAAATGGTTTCCATTCCATATCCCCTAACCCCCTAACCCTAACCCTAACCCATGTCGTGTTGGGTGTCTAACAACTTGGCACGACGCCCAGAGCACGCAGAACCAACTCCCGTCTCGATTGGACACTCCTACCCGGAAGGGGACCAAGTGTGGGAAATGAAAGGGAGTCTATGGCAGCTTTAGGAAGGGCAGGGCCTAGGACTACCAAACCTGGGTGGGCCTGTAGAGCCTCTGCCACACACCCTCTGTGCCAAGTATGGTCACCCTGGCACTTATACTTTTTGAGTTATTTCTAGTGCCCAAAAATTTCAAATGAATGGGAGACAATGGCAGCTACATGAAGGAAAAAGACCACACCCACCAAACTCGGTGGACATGTAGAGCCCCTCAGACAAACGTTCTGTGCCAAATTTCGTCCGCCTAACACTTATAGTTTTTGAGTTATTTAGAATGCCTGTTTGCCCAAAATGGTTTCCATTCCATATCCCCTAACCCCCTAACCCTAACCCTAACCCATGTCGTGTTGGGTGTCTAACAACTTGGCACGACGCCCAGAGCACGCAGAACCAACTCCCGTCTCGATTGGACACTCCTACCCGGAAGGGGACCAAGTGTGGGAAATGAAAGGGAGTCTATGGCAGCTTTAGGAAGGGCAGGGCCTAGGACTACCAAACCTGGGTGGGCCTGTAGAGCCTCTGCCACACACCCTCTGTGCCAAGTATGGTCACCCTGGCACTTATACTTTTTGAGTTATTTCTAGTGCCCAAAAATTTCAAATGAATGGGAGTCAATGGCAGCTACATGAAGGAAAAAGACCACACCCACCAAACTCGGTGGACATGTAGAGCCCCTCAGACAAACGTTCTGTGCCAAATTTCGTCCGCCTAACACTTATAGTTTTTGAGTTATTTAGAATGCCTGTTTGCCCAAAATGGTTTCCATTCCATATCCCCTAACCCCCTAACCCTAACCCTAACCCATGTCGTGTTGGGTGTCTAACAACTTGGCACGACGCCTAGAGCACGCAGAACCAACTCCCGTCTCGATTGGACACTCCTACCCGGAAGGGGACCAAGTGTGGGAAATGAAAGGGAGTCTATGGCAGCTTTAGGAAGGGCAGGGCCTAGGACTACCAAACCTGGGTGGGCCTGTAGAGCCTCTGCCACACACCCTCTGTGCCAAGTATGGTCACCCTGGCACTTATACTTTTTGAGTTATTTCTAGTGCCCAAAAATTTCAAATGAATGGGAGTCAATGGCAGCTACATGAAGGAAAAAGACCACACCCACCAAACTCGGTGGACATGTAGAGCCCCTCAGACAAACGTTCTGTGCCAAATTTCGTCCGCCTAACACTTATAGTTTTTGAGTTATTTAGAATGCCTGTTTGCCCAAAATGGTTTCCATTCCATATCCCCTAACCCCCTAACCCTAACCCTAACCCATGTCGTGTTGTGTGTCTAACAACTTGGCACGACGCCCAGAGCATGCAGAACCAACTCCCGTCTCGATTGGACACTCCTACCCGGAAGGGGACCAAGTGTGGGAAATGAAAGGGAGTCTAAGCCGCTTTAGGAAGGGCAGGGCCTAGGACTACCAAACCTGGGTGGGCCTGTAGAGCCTCTGCCACACACCCTCTGTGCCAAGTATGGTCACCCTGGCACTTATACTTTTTGAGTTATTTCTAGTGCCCAAAAATTTCAAATGAATGGGAGTCAATGGCAGCTACATGAAGGAAAAAGACCACACCCACCAAACTCGGTGGACATGTAGAGCCCCGCAGACA